>NC_088782.1:32982196-33285227 GCF_958450345.1 Calliphora vicina | reverse complement strand
TTGTTGGTCGATAATGAAACAAAAAATATAAATAAAAATCTCAAGTTAAGGTAAAGTGTATACGAATCTATTTTGATATTTTGCCATTTTGTTTGTTTCGTGTGCCATTAATGACACTTTTTTCGGCTTTAAATTGAAATTAGAAACAAAAAAAACCAAACATCAACTTGCAAACATACTGATGAGTGAGTGCAACGTCTAAGACGACGTCTATAACGACAAAATACAACAAGTTAGTGCAACATGTCGTAAGACACTTAACAATTCATTAGATGATGACGACAAACATGTGGGTAAAAACAAACATTTAAATATTTGCGCGCGTTTTGAATGGGGAAAGAAGTTTTTATAGATTAGATAATGTTTTAACTATAATGTCAAAAAAAAATTCAAAAAGATAAAAAAAGACTGGAAATTACAAAACATTGTCATTAGAGTATCCAAAACCATAAACAGCTTAACCGATTTTTCATTGTTGTAAATTCTCCCGGTTACGGTTTTTTTTATCTTTTTGGGTTTTTTACAAACTGCACAGAGAAAACAGATTCGTGATAGCAATCGAATTTGTTGCCAATCGAATGATTCTATCTTAGTGAACGAATTTTACAGTTGTGGCTACAAAATTGTAGAAGGGGTAACACAAGTTTGGTTGCTTCAACCGAAATTCTTCTTTATCAACTGACTTTCTGTTGATAGAACTAAAAATTTCTATGTCTGCAACCGAATCGATTGGCAACGAATCAATTCAATGTCGGATATTCTATTACCAAAGTAAAGCGTATCAAGAGAGAGCGTTTTGCATTGCTCGAAACAAATAGTAGTTGGACTATGCACGGTCTGGACTATAAAGCGGGTTAGGCAAAACTATATCATTCTAAAAACATTTTAACATGTGGCTGAGCGTTGTTATGATGGAATATTACAGATTCGTGTCTGGCGGCATATTCTGGGCGTTTTTCTGACAATAGTTCGTTAATAAGAGGTCCTAGATGAATAAAGACAATAATCTGTGATCACTTATATTTCCCACCAAATATCGATTTTTATATGAAAAATCTAAAATAATCTGTGATCACTCATATTTTCCAAAAAATATAAATTTTTATATGAAAAATCTGAAATCAATCATAGATCGTTAAAATGAAGTCCTAGAGGAAACAGGATAATATTCTGCGATCACTAATTTTTCCCACCAAATATCGATTTTTAAAATCACTTATAGATATATATCGTTAATAACTGGTCCTAAATGAAACAGGACAATAATCTATGATCACTCAAATAATCACAATAATCTGTGATCACTCATATTTTCTCATCAAATATCAATTTTTAAATAGTTCGTTAATAACAGGTCCTAGATGAAAAAGGAAAATAATATGCGATCACTTATATTTCCCACCAAATATCGATTTTTAAATGAAAAATCTTAAATCACTCATAAATCGTTAATAAGAGGTCCTACAGAGAAAAGGACAATAATCTGTGATCACTCATATTTTCCAAAAAATATAAATTTTTATATGAAAAATCTGAAATCACTCATAGATCGTTAAAATGAAGTCCTAGAGGAAACAGGATAATATTCTGCGATCACTAATTTTTCCCACCAAATATCGATTTTTAAAATCACTTATAGATATATATCGTTAATAACTGGTCCTAAATGAAACAGGACAATAATCTATGATCACTCAAATTTCCCATCAAATATCGATTTTTATATATAAAATCTAATATCACTCATAGATCGTTAAAAAGAGGTCCTAGATGAAAAAGGACAATAATCTGTGATCACTCATATTTCTCACCAAATATCGATTTTTAAATGAAAAATCTTAAATCGCTTATAGTTCGTTAATAAGAGGTCCTAGAGGAAAAAGGACAATAATCTGTGATCACTCATATTTCCCAGCAAATATCGATTTTTAAAATCACTTATATGTCGTTAATAACAGGTCCTAGATGAAAAAGGACAATAATCTGTGATCACTCACTCATATTTTCTCACCAAATATAAATTTTTAAATGAAAAATCTTAAGGCACACATAGTTCGTTAATAACAGGTCCTAGATGAAAAATGACAATAATGTGTGATCACTCATATTTCCAACCAAATATTGATTTTTATATGAAAAATCTTAAATCACTTATAGTTCGTTAATAAGAGGTCCTAGAGGAAAAAAGACAATAATCTGTGATCACTCATATTTCTCACCAAATATCGATTTTTAAAATCACTTATAGATCGTTAATAAGAAGTCCCAGAGGAAATAGGATGATATAGTTCGTTAATAAGAGGTCCTAGAGGAAAAAGGACAATAATCTGTGATCTCTCACATTTCTCACCAAATATCGATTTTTAAAATCACTTATAGATCGTTAATAAGAGGTCATAGAGGAAACAGGATGATATTCTGTGATCACTCATTTTCCCAGCAAATATCGATTTTTCAAATCACTTATAGATTGTTAATTACAGGTCCTAGAGGAAAAAGGACAATAATCTGTGATCACTCGTATTTCCCACCAAATATGGATTTTTATATATAAAATCATAAATCACTCATAGTTCGTTAATAAAAGGTCCTAGAGGAAAAAGGTCAATAATCTGTGATCACTCATATGTACCACCAAATATCGAATTTTTTCATCTATCACCTGTTATTCAAACGAATCAGTTGTATTCGGTTCGGGCTCCCTGTGATGGTCTAGTCAGATTTCAGCAACTCATAATAGATACATAGGACACTTTTGCTCAGACAAAATACAGAGAATTACCTTAGCTGCTTGGATATTTGGCTTTGATGTCGATCTTCGGGTTGTCGTTCTTTTAGAGCGTTCAAACATCATTTCGGTCTTTCAAGGTCTCTCGGCTTCAATTCGTATCTATTGTAATATATCATATTTAAGTCATACACCCAATATGAAAAAACATTTTGGATACGGTTGTATTGATCATTTCACAGGCGCGGATCCAGGTCAACTAACCATTTGAGGGGAAATAAATTAGTTTTTTTCTTAATTTTTTATATCAAAACTTTCTGGTTTTGGGGGGGAGATTCCTATTTCAACCTCCGTTGGGTCCGTGCCTGTCATTTCATCGACTTTTTTTTGTGACTTACTCTTACGTATTGATCATTTCTACGACTCTCTTGATAATTTTTTAAGTGCAGAGCTTCTATGGAGATTCCTACAAGCCCAAATTAAGATTGTAGAACTATGTATGTCTAGCCCTATTTAAACATAAAAGTGAGAATAAATATATATTTCATCATTAGCAAATTACGAAATTGTTTTGTTTTCGATCATCTTAAGAATTATAACAATTTCCAACTATAATTTTCTACTTTTAAACCACAGTGCTAGCTTTGTTAGACAAACGTTTAAATAACTATTTCCTCAAGGTCTTTTTCATTATTATTATTATTCTTTGTGTTCAGATGTTCTTTATGCTAAAAGAAATCGAAATCTTTAATAAAAATACTCTCACAATCTATGATTTATGACTTAATTGCCACAAAATCACAAACACAAATATTAATAATAAAAAAAAAATATCACACAGTCTTTCATAAAAGTCAAAAAATTAAAGAACCCAGAATTAATACGATCTGATAAGACTTTCAAACTTTATTTTTTTTTTTTTTGCAAAATATGACTCAACTGACATACACGACTTAACTGTCGGTTGTGATTTAACAAACGTTTGTTTGTGGTTGGGGCTGTTGTCGCTTTTAATTCAAACACTTAAAATCCTTACAAAAACAAAACTAAAAAAATCTTTTTATTTTCGAAATTAAATAAAAAAAAATTAAAATAATGTTCTATAGAAGACTGTGTGATGATGGGCATGTGTGTATTGTTTGGCAATAACCCAGCAAACATAAAGAAGAAAAAAATTAAAAAATGAGGATTTTTTTCAGAATTATTCTTAAAATGTTTAATAAATTTGGGCATTTATTTTACCTCTGAGTTTTTTATATAATTCATTTGTATTGCATTTTAAAGTGTTTGCTGGGTTCATACGATTACACGTAATGTGTGTATTGGTTGTTGTAGCTTGTACTTATGTGAGTAAGCATGCCTCATATGCATCATATGTCATTGGTGGCAAAAACTTTGAAAATGGCAACAACCAGAATACAAATCCATTAAATTGTTGAAAAAAAATAATTTTTTTTCTTCAAATACAACTGATTTTGAGTCATTGCTTATGTGTTTTTTTGTTGCTGTTGTAGTTTTCAGTTTTATTTTCTTGTAAAATCCAACAGCAACAACTAATATTTTATTCATTTGGGGGACACACATGTGTTTATTAACAACCATTAAACCAATGTGGTTTTTGTTATATTTCAAACTTTTTTTGTTTTATTTTTTTCAAAGAGTTTTCATTTGTTGTTGTTGTTGTTGTTAATGTTTTGTTTTTTTTTTCTGCTAAAATACTCAATAGACCACAAATAAAAAATGGTTAAAAAATGAAAAATAACTTTGTGAATGAATGAATGACTGACTGAATGGCTGTTATAAAAACAAATAGTTTAAGAAAAACACTTTTTAGTTTGTGAGCTGAAGACGAATTCAAACTTCTCTACATAAGGAGTGTCAACACACTATTTAGGATGATAGTTTCGAAATATTTAAAATCATGTCGAACAATCCTACTATTTCTGATAGTAGTTGGTTCAATAGTAATATGATCTTTAACCAAATACATAGCACCAAATTATTGCACTCCAAGACAAACGACCAATATAGAAGTCTTGCCTTCTTTAAGCTTAAGAAATTGGATGGGACCATCGATATCTCATCTCAATATGTCTTTATAAAGAACTGAATATGTTCCTCCTAGGTTTTATTTATAAGTTTTAAATAAAGGTGCTTCAAATAATATCGTGGCATCCAGTATTTGTTGAGCTTTGTTCGAGTAAGTTCTTGAACGATCGAATAATGACATCGTAGGAAATTCACTGATTCCAATGTTATTAAACAGTATCGGGAGAACTTGAACGTTGGTAGAAAACCTGTTTCATGTAGAAGGAATGGCCCATATGATGTTTATAAAACCAAAAACATACATGGCTCAAAAAGTTCTTGTCAGGAACTCTGCTAAAAATTTAGAGGCCAAAGACAGAATGCAGTTTCAACAAAGGGTTTTATAAATACCGAAATTTACATCAAGGAATGTTTACAAAAGAGGATGCTTCCATTCATAAGACTTCTTAATGTGTCCACCTATTTTTGGCATGATTTGGCATCCTGTCACTATGGTACGCAAAGAATTGAGAGGTACATAATGTGGTAAAGAGGCAAAACTTAAAACTGCTTGGAACTAAGGCCAATGGAGAGAAATTGGGCTCTTGTTAAAAGAGTATTGAAGAGCACAAAAAGGTAGAATTTAAACGGAGATGGTCATGGTCTACCAACAAAGTGACAGAAAGCTCTATAAAAATCTTAATGTAAGGGTTTTCGGGAATGTTTCATAAATTCATCACAATTGATTAGAACTTTAAAAATAATATGTTTTTTAGTTGTAATAATAATTTCAATCATATAAAAAAATATTAAAACTGTAGGTTTAGTGGTTTCTTTTTTAAAAACATTTACAGTATTGGCCATAACTAAAGCACCCCCTCAATGGAATACACAAAACTCGACGGTCAAAACAAAAGCACCCTCTTATAAGATGTTTAAATATTTGACCACGCTACTGCATATTTGCAATGTGAGTTAATGGGAATCACAACGAATGCATTTAAAATTGTGTATAATTTTAGTTTTATAGAGTTTATTGTGAAAAAAAAAACAATGACAAGGAACAAGTACTCCATTGAATTTAAATTTAAAGTTATTGAAGACTGGAAGACGGGCTTATCACGACATGAACTGAGTAAACAAAATTCAATTAATAGATCAGCTATTTCCAGGCTCATTTCAAAGTTTTTGCAGACTGGTCGCATATCGCCGGTGCATACTGGAGGACGTCCGCGTAAAACCACACGATTTGATGATTTCTTAATCAAAAGAGCAATAAAAAAGATCCTACAGCATCAGCTAGTCAAGTAAGAACAAGTTTAAGATTATGCGTTAGCGAAAGAACAATCTGTTGAAGAGTAGTAGAAGCCGGATTATTCAGCCGACGACCAACAAAAAAAAAACATTTCTATCAGCTAAGAACAATAAAGCTAGACTGAAGTTTGCCAAAGCCCACATCGACTGGAGTGTCCAAAATGGAAGACAGTACTGTTCTATGACGAATCCAAATACAACATAAAAAGTTCCGCTGGAATAAGGCGTGTACACAGACCAAAAGGAGAAAGACTGAATCCTAAGTATTGCAAAGGATCAATTAAACATGGAGGAGGCAATGTAATGGTCTGGGGTTGCTTTTATGGTCAAGGATTCGGGCCAATTCATAAAATTGATGGGATTATGGATCGGTTCATGTACCGTGATGTATTGAAAGATGTAATGTTGTCTTATGCCAGTGAAGAGATGCCACTTATTGGGAGCTTCCAACAGGTTAACGATCCTAAGCACACCAAAGTTTATAAGACTTGGCCACAGAGCAATATGGTTCAAGTTATTCATTGGTCTGGTCAATCTCCCGATCTCAATCCTATTGACAACATGTAGCACATTGTTAATACGAAAATAAAGCGTGAAAATTGCCCAAATAAGGATCGGAAATTTTCACGATTTATTTCAAGCCGTTAATAAAAAACATAATATCTTGTATGGTGAAGAGACCTGAAGTTACCTCTTATAGAAAGGTTAACTTTGAAAGTATTTGTTTATCAATAATAAACATATTAATAAATGAAAATAATACCTAAGAGATATTTAAAACTTTGTTTTTATACAAAAAAATAAAATATGAAAAAAAATTTCTGAGGGGGTGCTTTAGTTATGGCCAATACTGTATGTACAGAGAGTCTCAAAAGTGATTGAACATCACAAATTATTTGATTTTTTTAAGACAATAAAAATCCTAAAATCTATCCATCAATTACAATTTAAAAGTTTCGGTTTGTGTAAATTGGGCTGAATAATAGATTCGGTTGTGAAAAAAAAGATTTAAGTTGGACTATAATGATTTTCATGTTAAAAAATCAAAAAAATCATTGGTGTTTACTGACTTTTGAGGCTCTCTGTATGTTAAGATTTTTTCGATCTCACTCCTTATATTCGCTCCTAGGATTTATTTATAAGTTTTTAAAGAACAAAAACTATATTTTTTTGACCTTTCTTAATATTGAAAGTGCTTCAAAAAAACATCGTGACAGCTTGTGTCTGTTGAGCTCTGTACAAGTAAGTTCTTGAATGATCTAATACTGACATCGTAGGGAATTCACTTTGGAATAGGATCATTCGATCATAATTGAAGACAAAACTATTTCAACATTTTCCCTGATTTTATGGAAAATTTCAAGATGGTGTATTCTCGCCATTACTGTGAAATCTAGCTTTAAATGGGTTACTTTGTTGCTGTGAAGGTTTGTACCTTGTCTCAGAAATTAGAGTCAACGCGTTTTGCTGGGATATTAAAAATTTGTATCACAGAAGTTTTCGGTGCCATCCGATATCCGTAATGGCAACACCTAATGTAGGGCATTTAAACCATAGAGTACTGTTTTTGTTTTACTTACTTTGTACTTTGGGGTAAATGAATATTGGTTGCATGGTTGATTGTTTGGTTGTCTGTTAAATTTTCTTGAGACACGGTAGCCGCCAGCCAGTCATTCAGCCAGCCAGCCAAGGTAAATTTGCATTTAATTTTGTAGTTTTTACCATTTTGTTGTTTTGTTTTTCTTCCTCAGTTTTAGTTTTTGCTGCTGCTGTTTAGTTTTTGTTTAAGTTTTAAACGTCTTTAACGAAGACACACAAAAAGGTTATGGGAGTACGACTCGAAACTATGGTCGACTTGATATAACAGTTTGTCAAGCGATAATTGCAACATTTTGATGTTTTGCAGACATCAAATGATAATGAGAGCTAGTAGAACAAATTGAGGATTAGAAAATATTAAGATAAGCATTAATGGTTTTAAATTATAGGAATTTGTTATTGAATTTGGATACTCCTGGGAGGGGATTAACATAATAAACTTTTGTTTTAGAGAGCCTACAAATTCCTCGTCTTTAAGTCGCCATTGTATGTAATCATTTGTGAACAACATAATCATCCTAGCATTTTAAGTAATTTTATCTAAAATAGAATTTCCAACTTTTGTAACGATTAAATTATTCTAATTTTATGTTAAACATTCGCAATTTAATAAATACCCAACCCTTCTTTACCAATTCAATACTCACTCCATGATGGAAAACAATAAAAATTTGCAATATTTTAAATTGTGTGTAGGCAGGCTGTCTGTCTGTCTTGTTGGGCAATAATATTTTTAAGGGAGCTTAAACGATTATTTCCAATATGAGTATTCACTCACTTTGTCGTCGTTCCCTAAACTTTAACGTACGTGTAAATGTTTCTAATTCATAAAACTGAAATCCCCTAAAAAAGTGGCAGAGGGTTTTGAGGGGCAGTGAGCTGGTGGTCTTGGCTTGATAGTTGTTAATATTGTCGATATTTGTAGTTGGTTTGTGTGTTTAAAAACCTTTTAATGCTTGTCATAAGTGTTTAAACACAGTGTCTTAACCATTTAGTACTAGTAGTAGCAGACAGACACTTACAAACCAACATTTATTTCTTGATCATAATGGTGGTGGTAATGTAATGAATGACAGCCATGGAGTACATAGTGCTGTTTGGTATGTGATGGTAGTAATTTAATAACTTTAGAGTGTTTAGGTTTCTAAAACCATAAACATTTCAAAAAGTGTTTATGCGGCTATCAAATTCATACCTAGAAGAAAGAGACATTTTACTTATTTGCTAGAAAATAAAGGAAATGCTTAAAAAATACCAACATTTACTAAACAATACACACGAAAAAGTGTTAATAACGACACCGTGGTAAGAGTGCCGTTTGGAACGTCTTTGTCTGTCTGTCTCTATGGTTTTGTCTATTATATTGATCGAATTTTTGTGGACTATTATGAAGCGGAAAAATGCAATGTTAACGTTAGCGATAATATCCCAGTAAAAAAATAAGGTTCCTATCGTAGCACTTTAAAATAAAAGTGTTTTCTTGTGCACTTTGATATCGATAGCTTAGTGGGCAAAAGTGCTAAGTCCACTTTTCATGAAAATTTAGATTTTAATACAAAACGCTAGAATAAGTAAAAATGTACTGTTTGCTTAAAAAATTATACACCTATTTTATTTTTTCTCGTTCTCTGGTATGGCAAACGTCCGTTCGTACCAAATAGTCAAAGCAAAGATTAGGTCAATCGGATTGCTTTCCTCCTGGAGATTTTGGCCTTGATATTCCATAATTACATTGAAAACAGTTTGAAGGCAGACATCTTTGTTTCTTTGTTATAAACCCTTACTTCTAATCTAAATTGTTTCAGAATGATATTATAAATATTTGAAAACATTGTTTGATATTTAATTGAGAAACCTCATTTTTTCGTTAAGTAACATTTAGGGCCTCATTTTATAAAACGAAACGACAAACGTTAAACAAATTTTGTATGAAAACTATTCAAGTTTCCAACCCTTTTCCCAGTATACTTTATACAAATTGCTTACGTTTCTGAACGCTTCGTTTTACAAAATGAGGCCCTTAATTTAAGGTTTGAGAATAATATTTTATATTAAATTGAGAAAATTCTATTTTTCAAACAAAGTTCTTCAAATTAACATATCAAGTAAATCAAATTATGTATATAATATCTATACTTTCATTACGTTTTCTTACAAAACCACAATTTTTCAATTTTTATATATAGTATTTTATTTCAAGCACACAAATAAGCCAGCCTGTCATGCAACCTGTTCCTTAGTCCTGGCTAATTAGAATATCTATGGCGACTATAAATCACATTCAATGTGTTGCTTTAAATGGCCACTTGT
Source organism: Calliphora vicina (assembly GCF_958450345.1). Lineage (NCBI taxonomy): Eukaryota > Metazoa > Arthropoda > Insecta > Diptera > Calliphoridae > Calliphora > Calliphora vicina. The sequence goes on along the minus strand of NC_088782.1, from coordinate 33,275,248 downwards.
AAAATGAAGTAGCAAGTTCTTAGTTTTCTCTTGGGCACTTCCTTCGCTTATAAAAACCACTAAATTCTAATTAAAATTCAAGTAACTTCTGTTTTAGGTAACAACCAACCATATTTTATTACGTAATATCCGTTTTAATCATAAATTTTAATTTTCCTTTTATTTTCCATTTCTTTTCGTTTCAGTGCTGTAAGAACCAACAACAAGAACACAAAGAAAATAATGCCAACAACAAACATTTGCTAAATGAAAAATTATATAAATTAAAAGAAAATTCCACAATATGGATTCCTTAACGTCGAATATTGAAGAAATTCCAACAGAAGAAGAAGTAATTACTCCTACTGCAACAAGCACTGAGCAAAGTGTAACAACAAATGCAAACACAATTGCAACCACAACTGAAACTGCAACTACTGCAGCTACAACAATTATTACCAGTAACCAAGAGACTGATTTAGCGGCCATGTCTAAAGATTTAGAAGAAACACCTCAACCACAAATAAATGCAACAGCAACGATGAATTCTTCTACATCTGCACCATTAACTACAACTACTTCCTACAATTCTATGTCTAATGCTAACACTGACACTACAATTGCAACAAATTCATGTGAAACAACAACAGCACCACCAACAACAACATTATTATTATCATCTAATCAATTTGTAACTCCTCAAAAACCAGAAAATAAATCAATACAATTACATGCATCAGCATCTACATCTTTAAAGAAAAAACGTAATAAATTTTCCAAATGTCTTGTCGGCAACAGCCACCACAATAACAACAACAACAGCAGCAGCAACAACAACAGCTGCAGCAGCGTCGTTATTGGCGGCACAAATGGTGATCATGATTCATCATCGTCATTATCGAATGTTTTGGCATCGAATATAAAAACTTCTTTATCAATGACTTCATTGCCACCGGATGAAAAACAGGAAAGTCGTGACGGTATTAAGGCTAAATTGAAGGTGGAGAGGCCTTACAATAGTTTAAAGGTAAGTCTAGTATTTTTAGGTTTTTGTTTTTGTTGTTTGATATATAGGAAGCATATGTCAATATCAGATTATAATATAAAGTATGGCCGCAAAAGCAGGGCCGAATCAATATAAATAAAACGAAGGTAATGAGAATCAGGAAACCGAAATCACTTTCTGATAAACAATGTAGTATTAAAAGAAGTTGAAACCTTCCGCTATCTAGGACATATAAAGGCCTTAAAATCTTTTGGTCAGCTCACGAAAGTGAAAATCATCTTCAATATCACGATTATTAAAATTACTATTTCAATTCCAATGTTATATGGTTGTGAACTTTGGAACACTGCCTCACGAGACACCAATTCGGGAGTCCTCGTAAACAAATGTCTTCGATATTTTTGGCCACGAACCATAACAAACAACAGTCTGGGGCGTGGGACAAATCAAACACCAATGCACGTAGAAATACAGAGAAGAAAGAGGAACTAGATTGGACATACACTCCGAAAACCGATATTTCCAGAAATGCCATTGAATGATGGAATGGATAGCGATGTACAGATCTGAATGGAATAAGTTTGTTGTGGCCCTATGCTCCTTACAGGATCCAAGGGAATTTATATACAGGATGATTAGCTTTGAAAAATTATATCCTGTAAGTGATGGCCTTTTCTGCTTCGCACATACCTTCTTTTTTAACATATTTTCCACAACATTTCGCAAAATTTCGGATGTTGGTTTTTAGTTGGGGAATGGTTCTTGGCTTGTTAACATACACTCTTTCTTTCAAATATCCCTAAATAAAACTGTCAGGAACTGTTAAATCCGGTGAACGTAAAGGAAAGTTAAAATCTCTTGTGTGCGAAATAATGCGTTAGCCGAATATGTTTAAACCACAAGTTTGGATGGTTTTCCACAATTGGCCTAACAAAATTTTCCAACATCGTCCGATATGCACCATCGTTGACAGAGATTGAAACACTAATGTCATTTAAAAAAATATGTGCCAATAATCCTTTCGGACCGCACCAAACATTACACTTTTGTAAGTCGGTGTAATTGTCGCTGACGAATTGTTCTTGGATTCTCCGTAGCCCAGATCTGATGGTAGTCTGTCGTCTTCAATTCTTGCTCAAGTTGAACTTGGGAACAATTCTAATGTACTCAAAATTGATAGCCCAAATTGTGTTGAACGTCTACTTTTTGATAGTCCCATGCTGTACGCTCTCCCGTACACGTTCAATACTTTGAACAGTTTTCACGGTAGGTGGTCTTCCGGCACCAGGAAGGGTTCTTAAAGACCCATGTTGACAAAAATTTGCAATCAAATGGTTTATTAAAATGACGATGATATGCACGCTGTGTTAATACAATGGTATTATTCGATAGCGATAAATAGTTCCTTGATCTCTTGCCATTATACTTTCTGTTGTATTAGCAAATTTTGCGGATTAGTAGTGGATGTGAGCATATACTTGGTTGACGACGTAATGTTCCCGAATTTCCCGATTATTAAAACCTTTACATTTTTTGGTAAATTAGTTTTTGTAGCGATCCCTTTACTGAAGACTCCAATTCGTTGGGATATGTAGTTGGTGATTTCTTTATTGTATGGGCTGTTTTCTCACTTACAATTGATCGTTTGTTCCTTTAGACTAATGCATTTAAAGGTAGGGTCACACATGGCAAATATTTTCTCAAAAAAGCGTAACCACTTTTTTTAGTACAAATTTGTTTGACGTTTTTTCTCTTACAATTGTTTTGTAAGATCAAACAGCATCAAAAAATAAACTAAAACTATTTTTTTTGTTTTTGAATCATCCAATTTAAAGTAAGTTTTTGGAATAAATAAAAGAATTCAAATATATTTTATTAAGTGGTTACGTCTTTTTCGTCAAATATTTGTCATGTGTGACCCTACCTTAAGAAGCGCATTTTTTAAAATCCATGAAGAAATGCTTTTTATGGGAGCATTTAAAAAATGTGGTCGACTTCAAATTATTAATATTGACTCACAAAATAATTAATTTGGTAGTCGATTCGAAGGTTTTTCTAAAAGTTTACTGTTAGACAGGCTACACAACGAGATGTACTATATAGTTATTCGGTTGTCGAACTCTTCTGGGTGCCATATCACATAATTTTACCCGATTACTGTATTGCGGACTCATTGGATAGGAGGAGAACTTATACTTGGATAAAGAGATCGACCATGTAATTAGCTCTTATCTTACAAGTAAAGGATTCATCTGAATCTTTACGATTGGGTGCAGTCTAGATTGTCTTTAGAGACTACATGAATGCTAATGCCGAGCAATGGCACAGAAAGTGAAAAATAGTTTCATACTATTTTATGAAAACTCCTGCAGAAGTCACTGTTGTACAATCCAAATCTCGTTGCATGAAATTTACTGGTAATCACCGCCTCCATGATGCTATATTTTAAGAGTTGTAGTAGATCTTTCTTATGGAAGCTGTCATATGAAGAAGAGGTACACATGATTTATCTTTCTGGTACTTATTCAGGTGTCACTATAGGACTGATAAGCTTCCCCAAGTGATTAGATCATAAATAGTGCATGTAATTGTCAATCAGATCGTATGGCCACATTTAAGTGATATTCCATGTTTTGAGCAAGTGTACAGTTCGACATTTGATATATAAGTAATTTTGTATAGAAGTAATATATGTAGCTTATCAATTACCAACTAACTAAATGATCTCTCCTCACCCCTGCATCTCTCAACCATAATCTCATAAAACTATGTTATTGTGTTAAAACAATCACGATTATCTCACAAATAACTGAATGAATTCCCAAGAGGTTGCCGTTTGCATTTAAACTTAATTAAGTTACTGAAAACTTTTACATAAATTTAAACCTAATTAATAATTAATTAAAAAACTTTATTATTTATTAAAAAATTATTGGTACAATATAAAATTTTCTCACACACACAAAAATAGGCGACAATGGAAAATTGATTAAAACACTCTCTCACACTCTCACACAAACTGCACAACAACGCAAGCACCGTGTTACGACTTTAGACAAAAAAAAGAAGCAAATTAATAAAAACCGTTAACTACTGTAATTAACAGCCATCTCGTCGTCGTCGTTTTTATACATAGTGCTGCTGGTAATTGTTGTAAATATTGTTAATAATAAATATAATAGCAACAACAGCGCCTGTAGTAAAACATTAACTGAAAAATGTGCCCACAAACATACGAATAGTTGCAGATTAATTAGTTGCAGAGAGTGAAAAACAAGAACAACAAAATAATAAAACAAAAGGCCTAAAATACTACAATATCAGCAACAATAGCAATTATTGCTATTTATTAACTAACTATGCTGTGGCTGTTGCTACTGTAACATTTGTATGTGTACTCGTATCTTTCATGTTAAAGTACTTGTAGAGGTGTTTGCACAGTGGGATGTCATGGTGAAAGAAAAAAAGTGATAGTAAATTAGAAGCAAGGTTAGTATGATAATGTTGGGTCAGTTGTTAACAGACACAGTGCAGTTTTAAAGTTGCACAATTTAAAGCTAAATCGTTGATTTAGGAAACTAACAAGATTTTCATTCTGTTAAAAACTTCTCTCAAGTTACAGAACATGGGTAATGGTGTCTATTTTCGTACATGAAAGAGTAGCCAAATGTCTTTATTACATATACCCAATTAAGGATAAGGTCATGTTAGGTTTCATGCCAACTCCTTCTTTTTCTCCATTTAGTAAGTTAGGTTTCCAGCCAGCCGCGAAGTGGAGACAGGAAAGAAGAGCAGCACACGTTGGTCCAGGCAGTAGTTGAATGATAGTAAAAAGATATAAAAGAGGGACGATAGAAAATAAAAGGGGACAGTTAGATGTGATAAAGATTTTGAAAAGTGAAGAGGAAGAAGTTCCGAAAAAGAGAGCAGAGGAGAATATTACTAGGCAACAGTCAATTGACGGTTATTAGGTCTCTCCTCATAGATTCCCGTGTTTGACTTTATTAGCCAATTGCTATTGCTGATAAAGGTATTAATGCACTCTAGCCTCATGTCCGAGTGCTCAGGAAGACTATTTAAGGAACGATGTCCCAGAAACCTTAAGCTAATGCCGGACAATGACAAAGAAAATGAAAAATGGTCTCACCCTCCTCTTCATTTTCTTCTCGCATGGTTGCCTTTTAGTAGCTTCGACAAAAATTAATGAAGGAAGTTCAAATTTAAGGCCGAACGAAAAATCTTATTCTTATCATAACAGTTTATATAAGCACATAGCCAGGCATTGTAGTGCAGTTTCATTGTCTAGTAGAAAAACTCTGCTTTAAGGACTGAGCTCGAAAAAACCTTAACAGGTTTTTCATTAGAACTTTTAACCCAAGTGTTATTTGATTTTTATTTGGATCAAGTTATCTTTGTAAAGTATGTTAGTTATTATTTTTAATGTCAATTACGTTCATTTGTTGTTAATCTGATTAAAATAAGTGACGAGAAAAATGTGAGTATTAAAATTATTAAATACTAGCTGCACCCGGTCCGCGTTGCTGGCCCTTAGAAAGCATCTGTTTTATATTGCATCTCGATTTCAATATACAGTGTCGGACAAAGTCGGTGATACAAACTTCAATGTTATTACATGTGGTGGCATTCCGGCTGGTTCCAATGAATTCAAAAATTCAGTAGGATAATCGACGGCTTGTTCTTCGTTCATTACTGTGTCAATCTATTTGTATTTTATTGTTTCGCCAGACAGTTTCAATTGTATTTGCTTATTGAGCTTGTTAACTTCATAATTTGTTGGTGGCAAAATTGCATGTTCCCACAGCCAATCCGAATTGTTCTAGTTGGTTGTAAGACTTGGGAATACGTCTTGAATATTCCTTTGCATTTGGCAGAAGTCCGGGATTGAAATCTCATTTGTGGAGAGATCAATTGGAATTTTTCCATTTGCGACGTCCGACAATTGTTTCGACTTCTGTAGCTTAATTTCCAGTGAAATAAATTTGAAGGAACTTCGTATCGTTATTGCTAATAGGGGGGTCAGACTGCATGTATTGCTTGTGTAATGGGACATGTATTCGATACATATTGAATTCCATGTGTATGTCAAAATTCACGTTATACATACGATTCATAATTTCCACGTTCAAACGTACATATGTAATTGCATGTGACATAACCTCTATTAGTTTATATGTTTGTTGTTTTTAACAATATATTTATTTAAAACATTTTTAAATCACAATAAATATATTTAAGGCAATGAAATTTATTTTGATATGATTTTTCCTTACTCTTTTTTGTTAGGTTTTTTAGTTTTGCACTCACGCAGTGTTGTATTTCAAAATACAACACTGTTATACACACGAAAATAGAACATGCCCTAATTGCCAAAAATGCCACGAGTAATACACATGTATTTTACATACACAAAGTTTTATATGGATCACACGGTATGTATATGTTTACATATGGAAAAATGTCCCAATACATTGCACAAAACACAAGCAATACATGCCGTCTGACCCCCTTTTAAGCGGGAGCAATGATCCAATTATGTGGTACATTTGGCCTTGAACTTTATAGGTGGCCATGAAACCGACGTAATTTGAAAGCATGTGTTGTACTTTTGGATATTTTGAAGGAAGTGTTTGGAAATAAAAAATGTCTTTAATTTTTTTTTACAACATCACTGACCTTGTAAGCCTGTATATAAGAAACTAAATAAACTATCTATAAGAATTGAATATTAACAATTATACAATAATCTTTGTTTATTTCATTAGCGGTGTAGTATAAAAATTTTGCCACGCCATTCCGTCAAAAATCTGACTTGACAGTGTCACCCGCTAGGCTATTCTGAAGATTCCCTGAAAATTTCATCACAATCGGTTCAGCCGTTTTTGAGTTCATTCGGAACATACATACATACCCACATACAAACATCAATTTTTATACCCTTTACCTTCGTGAGAAGGGTATATATATAAGTTCGTCATTCCGTTAGTAATTTCCACAATATAATTTTCCGACCCTATAAAGTGTATATATTCTGGATCCTTATAGATAGCGAAGTCGATTAAGCCATGTCTGTCTGTTGAAATCAACTTTCCGAAGCCCCCAAATAACTTACATACACGATTCATACATTAATATCTCCGGAATTCTTCCGGCTCGGTTGTTATTTAAAATCGAGAAAATCGGTCCACAAATGGATGAGATTGTTGAGCTATTTTTGACCTATATCTGGATTACTAAGTCATTAATATAGACAATATGGATATCTAATGATATATATTTCAAAGACCTTTCAACGACGAATATACGACCATAGTAAGTTGGACGTACAATGGGTCAAAATCGGAAAAAATATTTTTTAACCAAAATATTAAAAAAAAATTAAAAAAACAATACGAAAATTTTTTTTCCAAAAAATAAAAAAACAACTTTGGAAAAAAAAAAAAATTTTGTTTACCTAAATATATTTAAAATTTTTATTTTGAAGTATAATTTGGTGAAGGGAATATAAGATTCGGTACAGCCGAATATAGGTCTCTTGCTTGTTACATATATAGAGATTTTTCAACAAAACCCAACTTGGTCCTACAAACAATCAAAAGGTCTGCCGTCAAACTGATTCCAATGTTGTTAAACAGTATCGGGAGAACTTGTCCGTTGTTAGTAAACCTGATTCAGATAGAAGGAATGGTCCACATGATGTTTCTAAAGCCAAAAAAATAGAAAGCTTTTTCAAAAGAGCTCCCAACACATCCGGTATTAAAGCAGTCCGGTTAGTTCAGTACTCGGACTATTTGGTACGAAAAGTTAAAACCAATGCTCATGCAAGGCTCAAACAAATTTAGGACCCAAAAGCAGAAAATGTTCCCAAAAAGTTCTTGGCATGGCAAGCAATATGCAGTTGCGGCAAAAGAAGCCAAACATTTGTTACAAATAGCTCTATAAATACTGAAATTTACATCAAGGAATGTTTACAAAAGAGGATGCTTCCATTTATAAGACTTCTTAATGTGTCCACTTATTTTTGGCCTGATTTGGCATCCTGTCACTATGGTAAACAAGGTCTTGAGTAGTACAGGAACAATAATGTGTTATTTGTACCTATAGAGGCAAATCCTCCAAACTGCCTGTATCTAAGGCCAATTTCAAAACATTAGCCAAAGTTTGCGTTTTTAAAAATAACTAACGAAGTTCTTCCCAAAAGCTTTGTCAATAATACATAACAGCCCAATACCCAATGTGCTTCGACCGAATTTCTTCGTCGCTAAATTGATGACCAAGGTTCAGTGATTCATAAGAGGTATTTCCCTCTGGAGAGGTAAATTCAACGATAAATTCATTATGTTGTAGATTCACCGGTATTTGATTTGTATGGGTCTAAACTGGATCATAGCTCTCTTACTCTGTTATTAGTGTATTTAGGTCGGACAGTTAGTTTCAATAATTCCCTACAACTATTTAACGTAGTACTTGATGTTGTTATGAGTCATTCTTTGACCAGACAGTTCAGCATATTGCATAGGTTTTTTACCATAACTTCGACGCTTTTGACTGTGGAGACGATTACTAGAATGTTCAGTAAAAGCAGTTTTACAAGTAAATATCAAAAGGGCGATATCAGAAGGGAATAAACTCTTCCAAGTCGGCAGGGTTTCAGCTAATATATGATAATGTATATCACGACTAAGATCTTGAAATATCAGTTATAGCAGTATTGGCATTTAATTGTATGCCATAAATTTGATTTTTAAAGAGCTTCACGAAACTTTGTTGATGATTGCATTAGGAAAATCAGTTAAATTAAAGTTAAAAAGAATCAATTGTTTTCTACTTTTGTTCCACTGTGTGTCATTGTAGTGGCACAACGACATACATGAATTAATACAACTAATAATAAGGCATGATGATAATAATGGCGCTGTGTAGTTAGTTGGTGTTGGCTGTTAGATGCAGGCGTTATAAACGAAAAAGCCACAGCAGCAAAAAAAAAAACTTTTAAATTAACCCGGCAATTCCCAGTGTCACCTACAGGTGACAAACATTAACGGTAGTTTTAAACATAGAAACAAATATCACTGATAAATATTGATATTATTTATATACAGACAATATACAGACAGATATCTGATTTTATTTTGGCAACGCTAGAATTTTATTAACTATGGGATTTTTAAAAATCTTTAAGCAGTGTTTTTGATTTTAACATACTGGTGTGTGTCCTGTGATAAAAAAGTTGTTATAAAAATGCCAAACGGTTAAGTACCACAATATTTTTTTTTAATAAATACTGCTAGATATTCAGGCTAAAAATATCAGCAAGTATTTTTAGAAAATTATTTTTTCTCTGCCCAGTGTCACCTATTGGTGACCCCGCTATAAAATCGCAACTACCTATATTTTTTTTTATTTTAAACTTATTTATAGTGTAAACTAGACGTATTTTTACTATTTTTAATAAAAACAAATTGTTTCTCCCTTTGGCGAGGGTATGGGAATTGCCGGGTTAATGCTGCGTAGCAATGATTTATTGGCCTAAACATTGTATCTACAATATATAGAGAAGTTGATTATGAATAACTATCTGTTACGGGTAGAAGTAATGTATAGTAGTAGTACTTGTAAAATCTATATAAATGTAAAAAACAAACGAATCAAGCATTCGATGCAGTGGCAACATTTGGTACTTTTCTTTAGTTATGCTTCGATGCAATCAACAATTTGGAAACAAACAAAAAATCACAAATAATACCCAGCCGCATCAGTGAAAAGAACAACAATATAAACTATGCAACACCTTCTTGCCTCGGACACGTATTTACTTACATATTGCTCAGCATACTTCCCTGTATGCAGTAAATGTTTTGTTAAATTACTTTATGGTACAAAAAAAAAAACGAAACGAAACGAATAAATAGTAGTAAAATAATAATTCCTGTTTCTGAATGTTTGTCAACAATTTTCAGGTTTATTTCGTTTATCGTATGTGGGAAATTTTGTTGCTTGCTGCCACACAATGGCAATAATACAAATAAATACAACAACAGCAGCAGCAACAACAACTGCAAATGCAGCAGCAATAACTACAACATGGCATTTAGGCTTTGGTGACAATTGATTGCATAATCATTCACAATTAGGATTTATTGCTGAATTTATTACACACACTACGTAGTATTCCAGCATGCAGCAGGCACGATATGACTTGATAATCGACAGAGTAGGAAAAGACAACATTTCATGCCTGAAGTCTATTTGTTACAAAATCATTCAGTTTTTTTTTGTCTTCTTTTTGTGTTTAATCATTGAAAGAAAGTGTTTATTAACTGTTAATTTTTTTAGTAGGAGTTACTAAAGTATTTATCATGCCCAAGTATAATGGGAATTTTCCAAGTTCAGGAAACTGCTAATGATCGCAACGCAATTTAATGTGCGTTATACAATCGGATCGTTTAAAATTAAATGATAAGTAATCATGTTAAGAAAGAAATGCCTATAATTGGGTAGCTATAATATTAATTGTTTAATAAGGAAATCAATTTGTAGGGTAAATCTTCAAAATGAAAAAAAAAATATTTTAGATCAGATGATCATTTCAAGATCCCTGGTCCAACCTTTATCTACCAAATTACTTTGTTGGTACATAGTTATTACACGCAGAGGAAAAATGCTGTTGTACGTGTTTACCGCAACCATTTTTTAAAAAATATTTACAATATTATTTATATGATTGTGGCAACTATACTATGTTAAAATTACGATTACAATGAAATGGTTATAATAATCTGAGATCACATACATATATTTATTTACTACAATCATATATATGATTGGAACAATCATTGGAATCGTAACTTTAACATATTAAGGAGTGAGAACGAAAAAATCTTAACATAAATGTTAATAAAATAGAAACCACTAAACTTACAGTTTTGATTTTTTATTTTATTTAATCGAAATTATTATTATAGCTTAAAAAAGTATTATTTTTATAGTTCTAATCAATAGTGATGAATTTTTATACATTTTTTCAGTAAACCCTTTCATTAAGGTTTTTATAGTGCACTTTGTTCGAACATGTGGTCCATCTCCATTTAAAATCGACCACCTTTTTTATACCCTTCATCATTCCGTTTGTAATTTCTACATTTTACATTTCCGACCCCATAAATTATATATATTCTGGATCCTTATAGATAGAGGTACCAGAATATATATATTTAAGCCATGTCCGTCTGTCTGTTGCAATCAATTTTCTGAAGACCCCAGATATCTTCGGGATCCAAATCTTCAATAATTCTGTCGGACATGCTTTCGAGAAGTTTGCTATTTAAAATCAGCAAAATCGGTCCACAAATGACTGAGATATGAGGAAAAAACCAAGGCAACCTCGATTTTTGACCTATTTTTGACCGATATCTGGATTACTAAGTCATTAATATAGACAATATGGATATCTAATGATAGATATTTCAAAGACCTTTGCAATGACATATATAAAACCATAGTCTGACCTACAATGGGTCAAAATCGGAAAATTATTTTATAATCCGATTTTTTTTTCACAAAAAGTTTTTTTATGCTAAATATTAAAAAAAAATGAAAAAAAAATTTTTTTAAAAAAAAATTTAAATTTAAAAAAATTTTCTCCAAAAAATGAAAAAACTGCTAAAATATTAAAAAAAAATGAAAAAAAAAATTTTTTTAAAAAAAATTTAAATTTAAAAAAATGTTCTCCAAAAAATGAAAAAACTGCTAAAAAAATTAATTTTCTTTACCTAAAAATATTTATTTTGAAGTATAATTTGGTGAAGGGTATATAAGATTCGCCACAGCCGAATATAGCTCTCTTACTTGTTGTGCTCTTCAATTCTCTTTCAACAAGAGCCCAATATTTCTCCACTGACCTTAGCTCCAGGCAGTTTGGAGGATTTGCCTCTCTTGGTTCAAATACCTCATTATTGTTCTAGTACCACTTAAGACCTTGCTTATCATAGTGACAGGATGGCAAATCAGGCCAAAAATAAGTGGACACATTAAGAAGTGTTATGAATGGAAGCATCCTCTTTTGTAAACATTCCTTGATGTAAAATTCGGTATTTATGGAGCCCTTTGTAACAAATGTTTGGCTTCTTTTGCAAGAACTTTTTGGGAAAATTGTCTGCTTTTGGGTCCTAAACTTTTCTACAGTATTCCGTCGAGCATCAGCTTGAAGCTGCGAAATATTTTCCAGAACATACGTTTCGTCATCCATTATGCGTTCCATTATAAGTTTGTCATTCCGTTTGTAATTTCCACAATATAATTTTCCGACCCTGGAAACTGGAAAAAAAATAAATTTTGTTTACCTAAAAATATTTAAAATTTTTATTTTGAAGTATAATTTGGTGAAGGGTATACAAGATTCGGTACAGCCGAATATGGCTCTCTTACTTGTTTTTTATAAAACTAGACTTCAACTTCCGTTCTATGACTTTGGACTCTAAATTTTTAGCAGAGTCAGGAACTATTTGTGTCTTGTATGTTTTTAAACCAGCATTGGCTTTAACTTTTCGTACCAAATAGTCCGAGTACTGAGCTAACCGTACTGTTTCCTACCCGATGTGTATTGGCTTTAGAAACATCATGTAGACCATTCCTTCTACCTGAACCAGGTTTTCTATCAACGGACAAGTTCTCCCGATACTGTTTATTAACATTGGAATCAGTTTGACGACAGACCTTTGATTGTTTGGCCAACTTTTTGCAGGACCAAGTTGGGTTTTGTTGAAAATATTTAATAATTTTAGTACGCACTTTTTTCTCGTCACTCATTTTCATCAGATTAACAACAAATTAACATAATTGACATACTTTTCAAAGGTAACTTGATCAAAAAAAAACAAATAATACTTGGGTTAATAGTGACTATAATATTGTTATAAAAAAAACTTCTAAAAGTGTGGAAATAGTTACTGTAAACATAAAGAACTATATTTTTCTCTGGGTGTATTTGATCTTTCTCTTTATTTATTGCAAACTAGTTGACCCCCCGGCTTCGTCCGGTAGCATTCACTAATGTTAGTTCTTCAAGTTTCTCCAACCCACATACACCTGTATGTTCTTATTTAGTTGCAAATAAAATATCTAAATTTGTACTGCATACTTTAGGGAGCTTTTTTATTATAGTTGACAGGACTCAAAAAAAAATTCCGAGTTTTATCAGGAATTTTTGAATTTTTTTTCTTTACAAACCATCTCCTGAAAATTTCGAATCGAATAAAAAAAATCAGCCAAATCGATCCAGCCGTTCTCACGTGATGCCATTACATACATGGACCATTTCATTTTTATATATATAGAAGATATAACCTTTCACCTAACCTTCTATCCTTCTCTTTTCCAAAACACTTGCTTACAAAAGTTTGACAATTATTTTAAGCATTCACAAACACCTTGAATTTAATTACATTTTATAAATAAAATTTTAAGATTTGCATACAAATTGTCTGGTTTTAATTGAAAATTAAAATTTTTCTTAATTAAACAACGATTCCCAACTGGGGATCATAAAAATTGGCCATTAAAATTCCAACAAATAGCGGTAAAACTTTTTAGTATCTAACACATACTCAGTAATAGCAACACATTAGCGATAACAACAACAAAATGTTAACAAAAACATTATCGATTACAAATTGTATACAAAATAAACACAAAAAAAAACTGTGATCGTTGCATACATATGTATTTCGCTATGGCACTCTGTACTTGATCTACACTTGATCTTCACTTGATTTTGTAGCTTCCCCCCTCTACTACTTACTCTCTTGCTAGAGAATTTTTGCTTGTCATACTGCAAATAACATGAACATTCTCTTCTTTATAGAAAAATTCTTTGGCCCAGCATGAGGCTGTCCAAATGTGTTATGGCGCAAAAACAAAAAAGTAAAAAAAAAGCTACAAAAATCAAGCATGTGTAAAATCGAATAGACAAGATTTTATTGACAAGTTGTTTTTTGTAGTTTACGCTGTTAATGTTGATATTTCGAAAGGGTGTGACAAAAAGTGGTGTAAAATTAAAATTGTATTGTTACACTCATTTTTATATTCCTCCCGGGAGTATTTCTTGCCGTATTAACATTTAATTGCAGTTACAACAATTTGATTTTGAACCACATTTGATTTGAACCACTTTCGGTATGATTAGAGCTGCATTATACTGCTGATTTCCCGGATTTTGATTTGTGCTACTGAGATCATGCCTGAACAAGATCAGAAGGATTTCATTCACAGCTCAGCCGAATATAGCACTCTTACTCGTTTATATTTAAAACTAGTTGACCGCCCCGGCTTCGCCCGGTAGCATTTACTAATGTTAGTTCGTCAAGTTTCTCCAACCCTGTCTGTTCTTATTTATTTGCAAATAAAATATCTAAATTTGTACTGCATACTTTAGGGTCTTTTTTTATTACAGTTGACTGGACTCAAAAAAACCGGTTTTAGCCTTAATTTTAAAAAAAATTCGAATCGAATAAAGAAAAATCAGCCAAATCGCTGCAGCCGTTCTCACGTGATGACATTACATACATGGACCATTTCATTTTTATATATATAGATTACACTACTTTTTAAAGCACTCTATTTCAAGAGAGAATCCACCAACACCATCTCGAACACACTTTGCTTTGATATTTGAATGCATTCTCGATTCTACCAGTTTTTTTTTTACTTCTACGAACAGTTGCTGTTGTAATGTAGTAAATGGTCCTTCAAAATTACGATTTAATGTTGTCATTTTAGCTGATCGACAGCGACAACAATTTCGAATCAGTAGTTTTTCTTTATGCATATTGTGTTGTTGCAGCTGAATTCTGAAATGCATACAACTGGTTTGGAATTTGATTCTCAATTTAGTTTCTAATTTAACTTCGTTCAATGGTCGTTAGTTTAAGTGTTTTTTTGTTTTTTTTGTTTTTCTGAAGCGAAAATATTTTTATTACAAACAAGTGCAATTATTACAATTTATGATGCGCATGCGCAATTGAGGTGCATCTAGAAGATGCAAACTGCCTGCGATGATGATGATAATGGGGAGAATGCCTCCAAAGAAGAGCCAGCACACAGTTGAAAACATGGTTGCCTGGCTATACAAATGCGGCTGTTGTATAATTGTGTGCGAGAGCTTGTAATACGAGGCGTTAAATGGAAACAAACGTGTTTTTGTTGCAGTTCATTTAGACGCTTAATAAACAAATAATTGTGTTCGCTTAACAAGCGTTTTTTTAATTGCGCGCCCATAAAAACTGACCGTTAAAAATGTGTAATTCTGTTTATGTATTGGTTTCGAATTGATAACAATCTGTATAAAGATGTCGGTCGGTATCTTTATAACTAAAGGAAATTTAAATAGTGTTTTAATTGTTACTATCAAATTTTAGTTTCTGTTTGTTTTTGCTAATTTTATGACCAGAGCCAATAAAAGTTTAATGTGACACTCTCTTTTGTTGCAGGTGATTAAGGGTCAAAATGAGTTTAATTTGTTTGCTTCAAGAAATTTTACTTAGGTTTTAATGAAAAGGAAATGGATTTTTTTTTATCATTGATTCTTATTGGGCCTGACAGATAATACTTTCTTAAATTATAAAAGTATTGTCCATTTAAGAAATTTAAATATTTATAAATTATTCTGGTCCAACTAAAGTATTTTTATAACTTAAATTAGACATTGTAATTTTACAAAAAATTCCCAAGCCTTTACAAATGTTACTTTGAGAACCAGTAGCGCCACTCCTGAGGGGTCTAGTCCTCTGCTACGCCTATGTGAAGTTTCATGCCAATCGGATTATCCAGCTAGAAATGGCAGAATTATTTGCAAAAAGTTTGATTCTGTCCCACTGTGCATAATTTGCAATCATTGTGATCACATCATAACCATGTTTTTTCTCCTCGAAAATGCATTTCTAAAATAAAGTATAAACTCCTCTTTTTGTTGAAAAGGTTATCAATCTATATTGTTACGAAATTGTACTTGAATTCAAATATAACGATTTTAAGGGCTGATTTAAAAGTAGCATAATGCTTTCAAATAACAGTGCTGTAATAGCAAACTGTAACATTTCTGTGGGCATTATTAAATAAAAGCTTTCAGTTGATTTGATCGTAGGTTGGCAACGCTGTATTCGAATTCGAATATTCAGTTAAATAACATTGTAGAAAGTACACCACAGATGGCGTATGTATTAGTAAGATCTAGAATATTCGAATTTTGACAGTCAATAAACAATCTAGAGTGCAGATGGCAGTGTTATAAATAGTGGCAGAGGTTGCAGTCGTGAGTCAGTTTATCAGAGACGCTATTTGAATAAACTTCAACTGAGTGCCTTAAAGTGTGCTGTATTTTTCAAGTGAATTCGTATACATTATAAAGTGATGTGTGTGAAGATAAATTTAAATTTATTTAGCACAAACCTAAACCACATATTTTAGCTCAGCCCATTTTGCAGTTAACAGAGCACTGTTAATCACTTAACAGTGATAATACTTGAATTATAATAAACAAATTTATACCTACATAATCTGAAATAATTTCAGAATAAGAAAAAAATGGAAAAAATTAAAAAAAAACTATCCATCTGAAATAATGGATGGATATTTGAACCCATCGTAATATCAGGATTCCAATAAATTTGACTTTTTTGAAAAAATAAATCTGGAGAGGATTTTTGGCCATTATGGAAATTAGGAAAAGGGCTCGGATATGACACTATATAGAAATGGTAGTCCTAGGGTCACTGAATGGAACTGTGGTAGTGGGATATCTGAAATAATTTTGGGATTCCAATAAATTTGACTTTTTTGAAAAAATAAATCTGGAGAGGATTTTTGGCCATTATGGAAATTAGGAAAAGGGCTCGGATATGGCACTATATAGAAATGGTAGTCCTAGGGTCACTTAATGGAACTGTGGTAGTGGGATATCTGAAATAATTTTGGGATTCCAATAAATTTGACTTTTTTGAAAAAATAAATCTGGAGAGGATTTTTGGCCATTATGGAAATTAGGAAAAGGGCTCGGATATGACACTATATAGAAATGGTAGTCCTAGGGTCACTTAATGGAACTGTGGTAGTGGGATATCTGAAATAATTTTGGGATTCCAATAAATTTGACTTTTTTGAAAAAATAAATCTGGAGAGGATTTTTGGCCATTATGGAAATTAGGAAAAGGGCTCGGATATGACACTATATAGAAATGGTAGTCCTAGGGTCACTGAATGGAACTGTGGTAGTGGGATATCTGAAATAATTTTGGGATTCCAATAAATTTGACTTTTTTGAAAAAATAAATCTGGAGAGGATTTTTGGCCATTATGGAAATTAGGAAAAGGGCTCGGATATGACACTATATAGAAATGGTAGTCCTAGGGTCACTTATGGAAATTAGGAAAAGGGCTCGGATATGACACTATATAGAAATCCCAAAATTATTTCAGATATCCCACTACCACAGTTCCATTCAGTGACCCTAGGACTACCATTTCTATATAGTGTCATATCCGAGCCCTTTTCCTAATTTCCATAATGGCCAAAAATCCTCTCCAGATTTATTTTTTCACAAAACTCAAATTTATTGGAATCCCAAAATTATTTCAGATATCCCACTACCACAGTTCCATTAAGTGACCCTAGGACTACCATTTCTATATAGTGTCATATCCGAGCCCTTTTCCTAATTTCCATAATGGCCAAAAATCCTCTCCAGATTTATTTTTTCACAAAACTCAAATTTATTGGAATCCCAAAATTATTTCAGATATCCCACTACCACAGTTCCATTCAGTGACCCTAGGACTACCATTTCTATATAGTGTCATATCCGAGCCCTTTTCCTAATTTCCATAATGGCCAAAAATCCTCTCCAGATTTATTTTTTCAAAAAAGTCAAATTTATTGGAATCCCAAAATTATTTCAGATATCCCACTACCACAGTTCCATTCAGTGACCCTAGGACTACCATTTCTATATAGTGTCATATCCGAGCCCTTTTCCTAATTTCCATAATGGCCAAAAATCCTCTCCAGATTTATTTTTTCACAAAACTCAAATTTATTGGAATCCCAAAATTATTTCAGATATCCCACTACCACAGTTCCATTAAGTGACCCTAGGACTACCATTTCTATATAGTGTCATATCCGAGCCCTTTTCCTAATTTCTATAATGGCCAAAAATCCTCTCCAGATTTATTTTTTCACAAAACTCAAATTTATTGGAATCCCAAAATTATTTCAGATATCCCACTACCACAGTTCCATTCAGTGACCCTAGGACTACCATTTCTATATAGTGTCATATCCGAGCCCTTTTCCTAATTTCCATAATGGCCAAAAATCCTCTCCAGATTTATTTTTTCAAAAAAGTCAAATTTATTGGAATCCTGATATTACGATGGGTTCAAATATCCATCCATTATTTCAGATGGATAGTTTTTTTTAATTTTTTCCATTTTTTTCTTATTCTGAAATTATTTCAGATTATGTAGGTATAAATTTGTTTATTATAATTCAAGTATTATCACTGTTAAGTGATTAACAGTGCTCTGTTAACTGCAAAATGGGCTGAGCTAAAATATGTGGTTTAGGTCTGTGCTAAATAAATTTAAATTTATCTTCACACACATTATAAAGTGTCTGTATTTCTGAGAAGTTATAAACGTGTATAAAAAAAACATTGAGTGACTGTTTAATTCTGTTGTTGTACATTTTAAATAAATAAAGAGTTGTTAAAATTTTCAAACTACTAAACGGCTTTTATTTGCAATCAAAAGTATCCGGTTTATTTAAAGGAAATAAACCAGCGTTTTGAAAAGGTTAAAACGTAACAATATGTTTATCAAATCGTTCTCAAACGTTTGAAATTTTAAAAAAACGTTTCAAATCATTATCCATAGCAAGCTGAATGTTTGCTGGTTTGTAGTAATATTTATCTCCACTTTAAATAGTACTTTTTATCTTTACATTAGATCACAAATGTTTATTAAATAAAAAGATAAATAAAGACGTAAAATACACTTTTATTTTTTCTATTTATTTAAGCTACCGTTACACAAACTGAGTTGAACAGCTGACACGTGCTCGAACAGTGCATCTGTTCTCAGATGTTGTGTCGGAAATGCTTGTCAGATATAGAATAAAAGGGAAACTTATAAATTAATATGCATTTAGGCCCTTAAACCTGAGTTAGACATTTTAGGATTTTCTAAATTTGACTGATGTGTTAAACATTCTCCAAATCATCCTGTAAAAGCTGAATGACTATAAAATATTTTTTTTCGATTCGAAAACTTCTTACAAATTATAAAAATGGGGTAACATTTTTGAACAATCAAATTCCACACAAAACAGTGGATCCACGTTGTAAATGAATATGTTTCTCAACATTTACTCTTGCTTTTCTTAATCTTACTGATAGTTGAACAAATTTAGTTTTTCAAAACTTAAACTTTTTATTCAAAATCAGTTTTTTCGAATTACTTGCTTGCTATTTTACTTAATTACTTTATAAACAACTTTTACATTAGTTTAATTGTCTCTATTTCACCTTTTTATCTTCACAGAAAAACACGGATCGCAATTTAACCAACCAATTGGCCCATATGCATTCATCCAAGAGTCATGCCAACAATGGCAACAACAAATACAATCGCTACTCCTGGGGTAGTGGTCATAGTTCTTCATCTTTGCATAGCAGTGCTGCCACTTTGGGCATTGGTTCGGGAAAAGATGATTTATGGGCTGCCATACAAACGAATTACAATTATATTATGGACACCAACCTCTTGGACACGTGCAAAGAGGCTAGGTGTGAGCTAGAGGGCGCCACCAATGTTTTGGATAATCCTATGGATACAAGTTTTAAGGTGAGTTGGAAGCAAAATGTAGTGTTTGCTTTAAAATAATTTTTTTTTAACAATTCGTAATAGTTTTTTGTTAAAAGTGCTTGGTTAACAACAAAAGGGCAGTTTACAAAGGGTTAAAGTCTGAGTTAAAATAAACACAAGTTTATTGTGGTAGTTTAATGCATATTGTCTAAACTAAATTCATGGAGAATTAGTTATTGTCTTATATGAGGTGAATTTAATGTAGTTGTGGTAAATTAATTTATAGTGTCTATGCTAAACTTTTGGGGAATTTGTAGCGGGGTTGATGTCTAGGGTGATATCAATTTAAGGTAGTTTCGTGGTAGATTAGTCTATAGTGTCTATGCTAAACGCATGGGGAATTTGCTTAGATGAGTTGAATTAATGGTGGTTGTGGTAGATTAATTTATAGTGTCTAAGCTAAATTCATGGGGAATTTGCTATTGCGTTGGTGTCTTGGATATGTTCAATTTATTATCTTAAGGGAAATATTAAAAAGTGGTAGAATATTTGCTGAGTAGGGGAAGTGTTTGTTGGCTTTTCTTGAGGGAATTTTTAAGTGAATATTGTTTTAGCTATATATTGCCTGTGGTGTATTATTGTTGTGGTTTTTAAGTTGAGTGGTTGTTTGGTTTTAACGTATTATTTGTATTGCCTACTTTTAGCTGCTTGATGATAATATTCGCAATGTGGGCTCTTGTGAAGATCCCAAAGAATTACGTAAATGGTTGCGTGATATGGAACACAAATTGGAAAATGCTCCCACCTTATCGGAAGCCACCATGTTGACCTGTGCTGAGTTGGAATCACATCTAAATGAACATTCGGTAAGTGAAATTATTAAATATGTATATTTTTTTTTTACTTTTTCAAGAAACGGAACTTTAAATGAAAATAATGACGTAAATAGGAAAATATTGTTTAAAAATAAAACAAAAAATTTAAAAAAAAAATGTGAATTAAAAGAAATGTAATAAAAAAATATATTAAATCATGCAATTGTTAAAGGAGATACTTGTTCACACATTTCAAGTTCTTCAAGTTGTTTGAATTCATTGACTAAATTGGGATTTAAAAGATGAAAGTTAATCAAATGAATTTTCCACTATTATTTAGATTAGATTAGTTAATAAAACTAAAAACTTAGTTAAATTTCTTTATTATATAAATTTAAAAAATCACAAATTAATTGTTCACAGTTTTGTTTTCTTTAGTTAAAACAATTTATAACCAATCAATTTGCACATTTGAATAGTTTAAAAGAAAACTATAAAAATTTATACAAACATTATTAGGTATTTTTTTTTATTTCTTGTGATTCACTGCAAATTCAATTTATGTAGGAATTTTAAAGGTTAAACCGCAAAACTGCCAGCTTCATTTCAATAGCAAAATTTTATTAAGAGTTTTGTTTGAGATGAGTGTTGTTTGTCTATAAATAATGTGAGAAAACTATGTTTACAAAAGAAACTAAAAGCAAAAAATTCTTAAGCAGAAAATAAAATTTCAAAATTTTCTTCATAACTTAGGCATAAAACAAATTATTATTAAGTTTAATAAAATAAAACTTTTAAAGAAATTCTTTATTTGTTGTGGTATTTAGATTAAAAATCCGTTGCTGCTGTTTCTTTTCTTATTTTTTTTTTCTTGTTGTATTGTACAATTTCTAATCTCATGCGGCAAGCAACACAAAAGAACATAAAAGTTGCATTAACATTCTGCCGCTTGTGTGCAGTGTTTAGTAGCACAGTTAAGGTGAAAATGAAATTGAATAAAAGGAAAATACAAAAAATACCAAATCTAAAAGCTTTAATGCCAAATATCTAGTACAAAATTCATTCTTTTCATGTTATAAAATAAAGAAAACATTGGTTGTTTGAATGAATATGGGAGGTAAAAGTTTAAAAAAGAAAGAAAATGTTTTAACAATTATTTAAACAAAAGCTAAGAATAAGAAGAGAGTTTGCGTGTCTTTTAATTGGGTCAATGTGCATATTTTGTTTAAATAAACAAAATCACTTAAAGTAAAAGCATAACAGTTCTGCTGTAGAAATAACAATTCAACAAAACTATTCATTGGAATTGAATTTATATAAAAAATATTCAAAAGAAGACGGTTGTAACGAAAAGTTATCACTGCTGTGAACAAACTAATACCCCTTTCATACTAGACAATTTAGTTGCGCAAGTCTCTTGCACAACAGCAAAACCCGACATTACCCCTGGCATCTACAAACACAAGAGACTTGCGCTACTGAATTGCGACAAAAAGTTCTAAGTACAAGTTCCATTGAAAACCTCAAACTTTATAGAGCTGATGTCAGCATTGGTCTATATGTAGCATTTTTAAAATAAGTATTAAAATTGGTATGAACAAAAACTTAAATACAAGTTATGAAAACTTCATTTTTTTTTTTGGGAAAATTTCTTTACAAAAGTTTTAAAATTAAAACATTTTAATGTTTTGATAAGATCTACTTGTTTTTTTTTTTGTTGCTGTTGCTGTTTTTGTCTCCAGATCTTCTAATCGCGATATTGTCAATTTCCACTTGATTTCTTTTTTGTCCACCAGCAAGTGAAAGGTCTTTAACACAATAAAACAGGCAGCCTGGATGGCTGGTTGCAAGAAAACCCCCCCCTCAAAAAAAAATAAAACACATTTTATCAGTGCCGTTATAGTTTAATATAATTTTTTGTTTCCACGTTTTTTTTTTTTCAAACCAATTTCATTCAAATTGTTTACAGTGTCATATTTAAACATTACAAAATATATTTATCTATTTTGAGCTGGTGACCATTTTTGGTTAAACAAGGATGTATATAACCAAGGCTGAAAAAGCCAATAGTAGAAGAAAGAAAGACAAAAAAAAAGAAGACCACGACAGCGAACGATGACAAAAAACAAAATAAATGAAAAACACAAATGCATTTTAGCAAGTGTTTCTTCTGTTTTAGTTTTTCTGATAGGGGGTATTGTCTTTTTACAAAAATCAAAACAAACGAAAAAAAAAACTAATAAAAATTCAATATTAGAAATAACAAGTAAGAGGTTGTGCCGAATCTTATATACCCTTTAGCAAATTATACTTCAAAATAAAAATTTTAAATATTTTTAGGTAAAAATCATGTGAAATTTGTGTTCCCATGAAATATCCATTTCCCTCGAAGGGAAAATTGCTATCGTGATATTCCCCTAAACTTTTCATTCACAATAGTTAATTTTGTTCGTAGCAGCTGTTTATTGTTTACAAAATTTCATCTAAAAATTTCACAACATGGGGAATTTTTTCAATGTGAACAAAGTTTATGAACGAAAAATGGGAAATGGGAACATATCTCATGTGAAATATTGATTCGCGATAGGGGTGAACATTTTTTTTTTTGCAGTTTTTTTAATTTTTTGGAAAAAAAATTTTCGAATTGTTTTTTTTTTTTAAATATAAATTTTTTTTTATATACGTCGTTGCAAAGGTCTTTGAAATATCTATCATTAGATAACCATATTGTCTATATTAATGACTTAGTAATCCAGATATACAGTGGTTGACAAAACAATGGAAACTTTTCCAAATATTTCATTAGTGGCCTAAAATCTGAAATAATTTTTTAAAAAATTTTAACATTTTTGTAGTATTTTATTTAACAAAGGACATAATTAATTAAATTCTAAAAATGAGAAAACAAAATTAAAAGATTTCTTTATTACGGCATTGACAAAACAATGGAAACTTAGGTATTATTTTAACAAATATGGTCTAAACTTTGCAATAACTCAATATTTTGTTGGGTATCCCTTACTTTTTATAACTGCTACACATCGACGATGCATTGAACCAATTAAAGAGTCAATGGTCTCCTTTGAAATATTTTGCCATTCCCTTATAACCGCCTCCGATAAATCTTCCTTCCTGGTGTAATTTTGGGTCCATATTTTACGATCTAAATTTCTTATAGATTTTCTATGGGATTGAGATCTGGCGATTGGGCAGGCCACTTCAAAACACATACCTCGTTGGATTGTAACCACTCGGTTACAACCCTAGAGATGTGTTTCGGGTCGTTGTCGTGTTGGAATCTCCAAACTAGGGGTATATTTTCATCAGCGTATGGATACATAACATCGTTTAAAATGGTTCTGTATCCTATACCTGTCATGGTATCTTTTATAATATTGTTACGTTTTAACCTTTTCAAAACGCTTGGTTTATTTCCTTTAAATAAACCGGATACTTTTAATTGCAAATAAAAGCCGTTTAGTAGTTTAAAAATTGTAACAACGCTTTATTTATTTAAAATGTACCACAGAATTAAATAGCCACTCAATGTTTTTTATACACGTTTATAAATTCTCAGAATTACAGACACAATTTATAATATACACGAATTTACTTGAAAAACACAACACACTTTAAGGCACTCAGATGATGTTTATTCGAAAAGCGTCTCTGATAAACTCACTAACGACTGCAACCTCTGCTACTATTTATAACACTGCCATCTGCACTCTAGATTTCTCTTTAACTGTCTAGAGGTTTCTAATACATACTCCATCTGTGGTGTACTTTCTACAATGTTCTTTAACTGAATTATCGAAATCGAATACAGCGTTGCCAACTTACGATCAAATCAACTGAAAGCTTTTATTTAATAATGCCCACAGATATGTTACAGTTTTACAGCACTGTTATTTGAAAGCATTATGCTACTTTTAAATCAGCCGTTAAAATCATTATATTTGAATTCAAGTACAATTTCGTAACAATATGAATTGGGCCCATACCTTGCCCTGAAAATCATCCCCATACCAATAATATTGCCACCGCCAAAATTTACAGTCTTATTTGTGTACTTTGGATCTAATCTTTTTCCCTTTGGTCGTCTTACAAATGTTCTCCCATCACTGCCTCTTAAATTGTATTTGGATTCGTCGGAAAGGAGGACAGTATTCCATTTCTGTATCGACGAGTTTAAATGATCCCTGGCAAATTGTAGACGAGCAGAGTGGTTCTTTTTAGAAATGAGTGGTTTTTTCACAGGACGATAGCAAGCAAGACCAGCCTCATTTGCCCTGCGACTAACTGTTCGGGTACTTATTTCTAATTTTATGCTATTAGCAACCTCTCGAGGAGTTATTTTTGGGAATTTCTTGAACTCTCTCGCTATTAAATTATCTTGTCTCGGAGTAGTCTTACTAGGTCTTCCACCTAAATGTTAAGTTTTTACAGAACCGGTCTAACGAAATTTCTTTATAATTTTTGAAACTGCTGATTTATTTATTGAATATTTGTCACAGATACTTTTTTGTTTTAAACCAGCTTTAAAATCGTTAATTATTTTATTTTTTAAGTCTTCACAAATCTTAACTTCAGCCATTTTCGTTAACGTTGAAAAAAAGCAATTATGCGAAAAACTTAGAAAAAGGAATTGTGAAAAATTGCCAGAATTTAAAAATAAAATAAAATAACTTTAAGCAGGATGCTTTTTACAACGTTCTTTTAAATATTATTTTCGTTTTACACTTCTTTCTTGCAGAAGTTTAAAAGTTTCCTTTGTTTTGTAGCGAAATAGTGAATATTTTTAATTTTGTTCCCTTTTTTCAGAATATAATTAATTATGTTGTTTGTTTTTCAGTTAATTTATATAAATAAAACTATACAAGTAAAATACTGTTACGAAATTGTACTTGAATTCAAATATAGCGATTTTAAAAGTAGCCTAATGCTTTCAAATAACAGTGCTGTAATAGCAAACTGTAACAATATCTGTGGGCATTATTAACATTAAATAAAAGCTTTCAGTTGATCATTGATCGTAAGTTGGCAAGGCTGTTTGCTGCGACCGTATATTCGAATTCGAATATTCAGTTAAAGAACATTGTAGAAAGTACACCACAGATGGCGTATGTATTAGAAACCTCTAGACAGTTAAAGAGAAATCTAGAGTGCAGATGGCAGTGTTATAAATAGTGGCAGAGGTTGCAGTCGTGAGTGAGTTTATCAGAGACGCTTTTCGAATAAACATCAAATGAGTGTGCTATGTTTTTCAAGTGAATTCGTGTACATTATAAAGTGTCTGTATTTCTGAGAATTTATAAACGAGTATAAAAAACATTAAGTGACTATTTAGTTCTGTGGTTGTTGTACATTTTAAATAAATAAAGAGTTGTTACAATTTTTAAACTACTAAACGGCTTTTATTTGCAATCAAAAGTATCCGGTTTATTTAAAGGAAATATACAAACGATTTGAAAAGGTTAAAACGTAACAATACTAAAAAAAAAAATTATTTTAAAAAAATATTTTAAATTTTGGGCTACATATGGAATATTTGGAAAAGTTTCCATTGTTTTGTCACCACTGTAGGTAAAAAATCGAGATTGTCCTGGTTTTTTCCTCATATCTCAACCATTTGTGGACCGATTTGGCTGATTTTAAATAGCAAACTTCTCGAAAGCATGTCTGACGGAATTATTGAAGACTTGGATCCCGAAGATACACAGAAAAAATTATATTTCAATTCAAACATTTATCCCATATTGAACTGGTGTCAATTAATTCATAATTAAATCAAGTATTCATTTGCTCAAAAACAAAATTTCTTGATATTTTCTATTGAATTTGATTATTTTGACAATTGAATATACAATTTTCGTTATTGGTTGAATTTCAAATACAAAAATTATTGAATAGATAATTTTCGTAATTGAAACAAAAAAAATCACAAAAATTTGTTTTCAATTACGAAAATTATCTATTCAATAATTTTTGTATTTGAAATTCAACCAATAACGAAAATTGTATATTCAATTGTCAAAATAATCAAATTCAAATCTCAAAATTCAATAGAAAATATCAAGAAATTTTGTTTTTGAGCAAATGAATGCTTGATTTAATTATGAAATAATTGAAACCAGTTCAATACGTGACAAATATTTGAATTGAAACGGTTTAAGAAATAGTTTTTTCTGTGTATCTGGGGTCTTCAGAAAATTGATTTCAACAGACAGACAGACGGACATGTCTTAATCGACTCCGCTATCTATAAGGATCCAGAATATTTATACTTAAATAGGATCGGAAATGAAAAATGTAGAAATTACAAACGGAATGACAAACTTATATATACCCTTCTCACGAAGGTGAAGGGTATAAAAAACAGAATTTAAAAAGTGAAGGTGGATTTTGTTTTTATGGTATTTTTCAATACACATTTTGGCAGTTACAATTTAGTGATCATTTTTTTCCATTTTTTTTTTACCAAGAAAATATACTTAATAAAACTTGAAAAACCATTACTTTAGCAAAAGAAAATGACAAAAAGCTGAAGAAAAAAAATCTATAACAACATTACAAGCTTATTGAAACTATTGTGGAGCACTTTATAGAGTTTTTTTTTGTTTTTTTTTTTTAAGTTACAGCGTTTTTGTATGTTTTTCTATTCATTCATTCATTGTTGCTGCATTTGTTTCTTGTACAATTTAAGCCATATTGTCGCTCGTTTATTGTTGTAAATTTTTTGAAATAAAGCACGAGCCAAATTATAATAAAAAAAAATATATAAACTGAACTGCCACTTGACTTTGTTAATGCTTTTTCTTAAGACTGCTTTTGAGTAACCACCAACAACCTACCAGCCACCATCGCCACCATTAAGCCATTATTACAGGATGTTATGTCTTTAGCATTGTTGTTGTTTTTGGTTTTGTTGCTGCTGCTGTAATTTTTCTTGTTAGATCGTAGACTTCTTTTGTTAGTTTGTTCCCTGTATAAGCCATAATTTAACTGCTGCATAAATAACTTAGGGAAGTTTAAAGTTAAACTAAACTGTATTTTGTTTTTAGTTTTTTCTCTTTTTTTAAACATGCAGCTTTTTTAGTGTCGTTATGGTTTTTACACAATTTTCCTCCCAATTTATTTGAACAAATATGTCTAGGTAAGCGGTTTAGTAAGTGAATTAATTTTGCAATTATACCTATTATAGGTAACTTTTAGGTTAGAAATCAAATTGAAAAAATTCTTTGTTTGGAAAAAGCTCTTGAAAGAAATAGTTTTTGTGTTAAAAAGCTTCTTAATAAACAATCTTTAAAGGTTTTTTTTTTGTGCCTGAGTTATTTTCATTAGAAAAACGGATTAATATGCAAATGCATGTTTTTTTTTAACTAATTGTCTATCCGAATCACACAATTTGCTTTAAAATGCCATCGATTTGTTAGGGCATATTTTTGCATATTTTATTGATACAGCATATTTTGTTACATTTTACTTCGAAGTGCATATTTCTCTGCATATTATCCGAATTTTTTATAAAAAAAGTTTTCTGTTAGTCGACATCGAGAAACTGGCAATTGAAAAAAATTTCTTCAAAAAAGTTTAGAGTTTTTTAAAGTATCAAAAATTCATTAATTGTATTAAAAATATTTATATTTGTTTTCACTGAAATTTTGATTTATAAGATATCGTTACAGAAAGATTTTGTAACTTCACGTACACAGTTACCACTCTTCACAGTTATTTATTAGAAAATGGATTGATGCTGTAAAGTAGCATGATCAACATTTTGACGATTATAAAAGGCAAGTCGCATAATAGAGGCTCTAAAGATTATGGAGTTAAACAATTTTAATTCCAAGATATTAGGATTAATACAATTATAAAGTGAGGCCTCGATTATCCGTGATTCGATTCGAAAAAGAAACAAATTTTGGATCGATTTCAACTTTTTTGCATCGATTAACCGTAACTACCTCTATTATCCGGGATTATAGCAAACATTTTTTCGATTATTTTTGAACAACAAACACAATTTGAATACAACGAAAAAGGGGAATTCCCCATTCGAAACTGAATATATTTAAAGACAGCTGAAGAACCAAAAGTAGATTTCGCAGTTTATGAATGGTTCTGGAAAGAACGAACTCCAAATTCTGGATTAATAGTGAATGAAAAGGCTAAAATATTCCACTCAAAACTTATTAATAGAAAAACTCAGCAATGAACAATTTATACAATTCTCCAACAGGGTGCAATATGGAGCTTTAAATGTCATTATCAAAAATCTATAGTGCAAAAACTATTCACATCAATCAATAAATAAGAATTTAAGAAGGCGTTTAACATCAAGAAAGCACTGTTGTCAATAAATAATGCTTGGAACACTGTTACTTCTGTAGTTTTGAAAAATGCGTGGAATAACTTACTCTGTCCAGAAAATGAAGGGGTTTGGGCATTAGGGTGGCCCTTAATAAACGAAAGTTGGATTTTGGCCATACTCACCCCCCCAGTTTGGTGAACATTAGTAAAAAAATCATCCTGAAAAAATTTTAGGTAAATCGGTTGGGGTTAAGACGTGCCGCAAGCCCTCTGAAGTTTTGAGATGCATTTACAAGGGGAAAAAAGGCATTTTTTTCAGTTTTTGTAAAAATTTTGCCATTAAAAAATTACTTTTCCAATTTAGTTTAAAATAATAGAAATGTGTATGCAATTGTCGTTCTAATGAGACATAAAGAACAGAAATTGGTCAAAAAATGTGAAAGTTATTAAAAAATCGCCAGGCCATTAACGTGTCTCAGGCAACTAGAACAAGAAATGTAGGAACAAAATTAATATATTTTGATAAATATTAAAATAAAAGCTCATTATTACTTAAAATATGTCCATATTTACTTGTATATGAGTTTTTGTCTTCGTAGGATACCGTTAACCTATTCTTAGGTATGAACAAAAAAATAAAATTTTTTTAACGGCAGTTTCAAAACTCCATTTTCAAATTTTTAAAAATTTTGTTAAACAAATTTCAGAATTTTTTGATCATCTCATTGGGATTTATTAAGAATATAATAGGGAATACAAATGTGAAAAAATTATGAAAATATCTCTTATAGTTTTTCCGTACCTGCGATTTAAATTTTGAAATATTCGAGAAAAACCAATTATTTGAAAATTGTTTGGCTTACGTACACATTTCGATTATTTTAAATTAAATTACAAAAGTAATTTTTTAATGGCAAAATTTTTACAAAAACTGAAAAGAATGCATTTTTCCCCTTGTAAATGCATCTCAAAACTCCAGAGGGCTTGCGGCACGTCTTATCCCCAACCGATTTACCTAAATTTTCTTCAGGATGATTTTTTTACTAATGTTCACCAAACTGGAGGGTGAGAATGGCCAAAATCCAACTTTTGTTTATTAAGGGCCACCCTAGTGGGCATATGTACGAAATTTAATAAAATCCTTATGTTTAAATGTACATAAAATTCTTTAAAAAACTACTCAAAATTGGTACTCAATTAACTAGGAAAATTGATTATCCAGAATGCTTCCGGTCCCGACCAATACGTATAATCGAAGTCCCACTGTAATTTAAAAACTTTAACTACTTAATTCTTAGTATAATTTAAAGAGTCTTAAATTCTGGGAACTATATTGAGTATTTTTTGGGCATTGAGCGATTTATAAATAATTATTTTAATTTTCTACACAAAAATATAAGTGCATATTTTTAATATTTTTAGGTCATATTTAGATTTTTTGAAGCATATTTTCCTATAATAAATGCATGAAAATCCGCCCCCTAGTAATAACATTTGGTGAATATAGGATTTAGTTGTGAAAAATAGAGGTTTTTATATGAAAAATTCTCATTTTTAGTTGGTTTTTGTTAAAAAAGCCTTAGAGAAAAATTTATTTTTTTAGAAAAATATTTTTTTTCATATTCTTAAAAAATATTTTTTAGAATTTTTTTTTTTTTATTTTTTGGACAAAAATTTACTCGTTTTTATTGGGTGTATGACTTAAAAATGAGGGATTTACAATGATGGCGTATCTTTTGAACTCGGTTTTTGTTTTTAAAGACTTATATGAAGAGACCGAAAATAACGAGTTCACTTTCATTTCAATGGTTAATTCTCATTCGCAGCCATTTAAAAATAATTTTCTGTGATATATAACTGAGAGAGTGATTTATTCGAGAACATTTTAGGTTTGGGGTTGAGAGAAACAGAAAAGAAACAAACACAAATAATCGGGATGAGTGATTTATAATTAATTTTTTCGGTAAGGTCAGCTTGTGACTTATATTTGCGAACATGAAAAATAAATCGCAAAAATGCATTTGATGCAAATCAACGCTTAAATATATAAAATTTATCAAAAGATTAATAACAATTTAAAAAAAATTCTCATTTCTGTTACTCAGACTTCATTACTTTCCATAATATTATTTCCATAATTTTTTAACAATTACTAATAATATGTTATTGTATGTAAATAAAAGAGAAAGTAACAGTTATTAAGAACAAGAACAAATGAATTGTGAATGAATTATGAATTATTAAAAAACAACAAAAACGAATAAAGGTCATACCAAACCATTTAAATAAAAATCATTTTATAACTGTTATTTTCAGTGATTTATTTTTATCACAAAAATATAAATCACAATTTGGGTTTTTTGGTATATGGACGAGTTATTTTCGATCTCTGGTTAAAACAATCGACTCTTTTTTTTAAGTTGAGTTTTTTTTTAAGCAATTTTTAGGTACATTTCTTGTAAAAAACGTTTTTTTAAATTGCCTTTTTTGATTGTTACCACCCGCACTTTTTTATTAAAAAATAGTTTTTTAAATACATACAGGCCTGTCACACATTTTATTCGGAATGGTTTCAATTCCGTAGTTTCTATTCCGATCGATTTCGTTTTAGGTTCTTCCGATTCCATGTAATTTATTAATTCCAATAATGCTATATTTACAAAAGTAAAGTTTTAGATACAGATATTGATTAAACATTTTAGAACAACAAACAATTACAAAGAAATATCAATTCCACTTTAAAAACTGAAAGTGGATTCATTCCGAAAGAAATTTTCGTTTTATTTTTTCTGAAGAAGAGAAATACGGAATTAATTCCACTTTATATCGGAATGGAATTCTGTGACAGGCCTGATAATTTTGTTTATTGAAGAAATGATTTTTTTTTAAACAATATTTCTTACTATTTCTTTGCCTTAATTACTTAAACTTTACTGCAGACAAGATAAATTGTGAAAATTTAACACAAGTTACTTATAGTTTCCCCCACCTATGCATATGTTATAATAAGGCATTCATATTTAAAACTCCGTTTTATTTAAAGGTCTTTATTTAAACACAAAAACCTTAAAAACATATTGTAGATTTCTTAATGATTTTAAAAATGTTGCTTTTCTTATGATTACTTTTAAAAAAATAAAAATATTTATTTTATGTTTTTTTTTTTGTATGGAAAACAATTGTTAAATGCATTCAAGCATAAATAATTAGCTTGTTTTTACTGAACCACCAAAAAATTTGCCTGAAAAGAAAAAAAAAACGAAATCTTTTAACAACTGTCGCAAATCGTTTAAAAGGTTGTAAAAATTAAACGAAAAGTAAAAGAAACGATATTTAATTTGAATTTTATTTATACTGATATTATTTATAAAACTTGGTTAATTTTGAATTCATCAAGTGTGAAATAGAGTTGAAAAGCGAAAGATTATGTTTGTTTTGGGAAAGTTTTTCTTTTATTTTTATTTGGAATTTACTTAGACAACATTAATTGTACTTCCCACTAATTCTCATTCTCTTGACATGAATTATGATTTTCTGTTTTTTTCAATTTTTTTTCTTCTTTTGTTAAATTATTAAAACGTGTGACTCTAGTAGTAGATAGTGACATGTAGATGTAGAATGTGACTACTTTATACGTGTTTTTATGAGTTTGTATTTTTTGTATTTATTTAATACAGTTTTTGACCTAAAAATTTAGCAAGTAAGAAAGTAAATATTAAGCAATAAAATAGTGCATATATGATAAATTTTATGAACCATGTAAAAACGAGAGGTATTGCTATATGGGATCTAGGAAAAGTTCGTTTTATGGATAAAATTTTCCAAATTTATTAAAAAATGCTTAATTTTATCCAGTGGACGGCACTCAGAGCCACCAGGGCCGAACATAGTCGTTAATTTATTTGTAAACAACATGAATGTCAACGAAGTTCATAAAGTTATCAATTAGGAAACAAAAATCACAATCAACAGCTGATCAGATTACAATAGAGAAATGCCACGTTCTCTGTATGCCGACCACTAATTTAAGCAATTGCTAAAAAGCTGTTAGACCAAAAGAAGCTCACATTTTCATAAGCATTACTTTTATCAAAAGCTATAATATTAAAAGTTTCAATGAATTATCCCAGCACTAGTTTCGCCCATTTCAGTCCATAGTTTAGAATCCCTATTTTTATACCCTTCACCTTCGTGAGAAGGGTATATATAAGTTTGTCATTCCGTTTGTAATTTCTACATTTTTCATTTCCGACCCTATAAAGTATATATATTCTGGATCCTTATAGATTGCGGAGTCGATTAAGCCATGTCCGTCCGTATGTCTGTCTGTTGAAATCAATTTTCTGAAGACCCCTGATATCTTCGGGATCCATTTCTGTCAGACATGCTTTCGAGAAGTTTGCTATTTAAAATCAGCAAAATCGGTCCACAAATGGACCTACAATGGGTCAAAATCGGAACAAATATTTTTTAACCGGATTTTTTTTTTAAATTTAAAAAAACAATCCAAAAATTTTTTTCCAAAAAATTAAAAAAACTGAAAAAAAATGTTGCTCACCTAAAAATATTTAAATTTTTTATTTTGAAGTATAATTTGGTGAAGGGTATATAAGATTCGGCACAGCCGAATATAGCTCTCTTACTTGTTTTATATTAATTTCCTTCTCCTTTCAACAATTTTAGTGGGAGTGTAAATAAAATTTAAATCTAAAAACTTGTAGATCTCCAACATCCAAATGCAAATTATAAAAACTCTTCACATTTACTTTATAAATTATCGCCTTTATAGCAGCAGTCAATGATGAAAAAAAACCCATCATCTTATAAAGCCTCCGGGATTGAAACCTACTTTTTTGTTTTGTATTCCTCATAAACAAAATTTATAACAATCGTAAAGGAGAAATTCTAGAAACGTTAAAAAGCCATAAACACCTTTTTGTGATTAAAATTTCACATTTTGCCTTAACAAAAACCAAAATGACAACGAAATTAAGGTTGATATTTTTTTTTCATTTTCTATTTTATTTCCATAAACATGTGTTTAAATGTTTAAATTATTCCTTCAAAAAAAAGAATAAAAAAAATCTATTTGATGCCTCCTTGATTATGATGATGAGGAGGTTTGTTTGTTTGTTGTTTTGCCAAGAATAAATGTTTATCACCATCTTTCTCAGCGCTCGCGCGCATTTTGTGGAGGAGGACACTTTTCATAATGTATGGTAGTTTAAATGCTTACTAAACTTTTATAATTGTTCTTTTGATATGAGCACGTAGTAAACTACACACAAATAAAGAAAAGAAATTAAACTGTAGTTAAAAAAACCATCTCTATTCATCCATTCATATGTGCTACAAAAGCCCGCCACATTTGCCACAACACAATAACCACAACTACAACCGAGTAACTACTCAACCACTGCGATTTATTAACCAAATTGTGTGGGTGGTTCTTCTTTTTTATGTTTTTTTTCTTTCTTTCTTTCGAGCAGTGTTAATGCCTTCTGATTTTCATATAATAAATTTTCAGATTTTTATACCCTTCACCATGAGTGGCAAGGGTATATATAAGTTTGTCATTCCGTTTGTAATTTCCACATTTTTCATTTGCGACCCCATAAAGTATATATATTCTGGATCGTTATAGATAGCGGAATCGATATAGCCATGTCCGTCTGTCCGTCTGTCCGTCTGTCCGTCTGTGTGTTGAAATCAACTTTCCGAAGCCCCCAAATAACATACATACATGATTCATATATCAATATCTCCGGAATTCTTCCGGCTCGGTTGCTATTTAAAATCGAGAAAATCGGTCCACAAATGGCTGAGATATAAGGAAAAAACCAGGACAACCTCGATTTTTTACCTATTTTTGACCTATATCTGGATTACTAAGTCATTAATATAGACAATATGGATATCTAATGATAGATATTTCAAAGACCTTTGCATCGACGTATATAAGACCATAGTAAGTTGGGCCTGGGCTGAGATATAACCAAAAAAACCAAAACACAATGTATTTTGTTATTGTTTTCCATGACGTCATGCAAATATATGTATAATAACAAACAAATCTTTATTTGTATGTATGTATGTATATATGTATGTATGTGTTTTTTTGTCAAACTTCAGCAATGCGAATTTATATACCAGGTGGTGTCGATTCCACAACAAGTACAATATTTACAAAAACCACTTGCAATTTGTTTTTGTTTATGTGGTTTAAGCTGTCAAAGTTTGCCTGTTGTTTTTGTTACTTTTACGTTTGTTGTAGCATTCGCCGCAATAATCATAGGATAATTGACAGCTCAAGCATCAAAACAACATTATCAACACCACCTGGTATATAAATTCGCCTTGAGAGAGAGCTTTTTATAATGTGTTCTCAAAAGAGCAACTCTCTCACGCGTACACAGAACCAGTGTTGCTATATATTTTTTGAAGAAAACTTTTTATTTCTAAGTACATACTAAAATTACAAAACCCAATTCGTACATATGTATATGTAATCAAACTGAGATAATTTATGTGAATTTAGTGCTGGAGACACTTTCAATATATTCAAATCAATCTCCCCATTTAGTGAATGAATTTGGGGACTATCATTTTGAAATCATCGGTTCAACTTATTGATATAAATTTTTTTTTTTTTTAAAATAAAACTTTTTGCGTCTCAAAAACCTTGCTAAAAAGGGAAAACTTGACACATGGTAACACTGCATAGAACACATATTGTACAAAAACAACAACCACGTTGTTTGAGCACGTTGCGTTTGCGCTTATTTCATTTTTGTTGTTGTTTGTTGCTATTGTCAACAAATAATTGAGCAACGCAACCACTCCCAGCAAGGCGAATCTATAGAAGGTGACGACAGAACTACAACATGTACAAAAACAACAGGTACTTTGTTTTTGTTAAAAGACAGTCGAACTGTCAAAGTTGCCTGTTGTTGTTTTTGCTTTTAGGTTTGTTGTATTTTTCGCCACAACAATCACAAGTGAATTGACAGTTCACTTGTCTAAACCATTCGCCTTGACTCCCGTATTGTTATACTATTTTTTTTAGCCGTTTTAAACATGAAAGTAAATAACAAACATTTCAGAAAAAGCTTTTTTTTTGTTCGATTGTTGTGTTTAATTCTTTTAATACCCTTCATCATAAGTGGCAAGGCTATATACATATGTATATGTAAGTTTGTCATTCCGTTTGCAATTTCTATAAAATTTTATAAAATTTGCTGTTACGGTTACATATGTGTTCACCTATTTTAAGATTTACTTTTAATCTTATATACAGGGATGGAAAATTATATTTTTTTTCCGTATTAAAATAGTATTAAAAAATTACTTTCTTCATCACCAGAGTACTTAAAATTTTAATATTACTGTAGCTTTATGTTGTAAACAGTCGTCTGTTATCACAAAATTATCTATAGAAAGTGCTGTTGAATACGAGATTTTCTATAGAAAATGCTGTTATACTAGACAAGATTTTTAAAGAAAATGCTGTTTTTCATACGATTTTCTATAAAAAATACTGTTATACACAACATGTCCAAAAAATATAGTTATAGACAAGATTTTCTACAGAAAAATATTTTATTTTCTATAGAAAAATGTTACATTCAAGATTTTCAACAGAAAATATAGTTATACTTAAGATTTTCTACAGCAAATATTGTTATACACAAGATTGTTTATAGAAAATATTGATCTACGTAAGATTTTCTATAGAAAATATTGTTCTACACAAGATTTTCTATAGAAAATATTGTTCTATACAAGATTTTCTATAGAAAATATCGTCAAACACAAGATTTTCTATAGAAAATATTGTTATACTCAAGATTTTCTATAGAAAATATTGTTCTACACAAGATTTTCTATAGAAAATATTGTTCTACACAAGATTTTCTATAGCAAATATTGTTCTACACAAGATTTTCTATAGAAAATATTGTTCTACACAAGATTTTCTATAGAAAATATTGTTCTACACAAGATTTTCTATAGAAAATATTGTTCTACACAAGATTTTCTATAGAAAATATTGTTCTACACAAGATTTTCTATAGAAAATATTGTTCTACACAAGATTTTCTATAGAAAATATTGTTCTACACAAGATTTTCTATAGAAAATATTGTTCTACACAAGATTTTCTATAGAAAATATTGTTCTACACAAGATTTTCTATAGAAAATATTGTTCTCCACAAGATTTTCTATAGAAAATATTGTTCTACACAAGATTTTCTATAGAAAATGTTCTATAGAAAATATTGTTCTACACAAGATTTTCTATAGAAAATATTGTTCTACACAAGATTTTCTATAGAAAATATTGTTCTACACAAGATTTTCTATAGAAAATATTGTTCTACACAAGATTTTCTATAGAAAATATTGTTCTACACAAGATTTTCTATAGAAAATATTGTTCTACACAAGATTTTCTATAGAAAATATTGTTCTACACAAGATTTTCTATAGAAAATATTGTTCTCCACAAGATTTTCTATAGAAAATATTGTTCTACACAAGATTTTCTATAGAAAATGTTCTATAGAAAATATTGTTCTACACAAGATTTTCTATAGAAAATATTGTTCTACACAAGATTTTCTATAGAAAATATTGTTCTACACAAGATTTTCTATAGAAAATATTGTTCTACACAAGATTTTCTATAGAAAATATTGTTCTACACAAGATTTTCTATAGAAAATGTTGTTCTACACAAGATTTTCTATAGAAAATATAGTCATACACAAGATTTTCTATAGAAAATATAGTCATACACAAGATTTTCTATAGAAAATATTGTTATACTCAAGATTTTCTATAGAAAATATTGTTATACTCAAGATTTTCTAAAGAAAATATTTTCTATAGAAAATATTGTTCTACACAAGATTTTCTATAGAAAATATTGTTATAGACAAGATTTTCTACAGAAAATATTGTTCTACACAAGATTTTCTATAGAAAATATTGTTATAGACAAGATTTTCTACAGAAAATATTGTTATAGACAAGATTTTCTACAGAAAATATTGTTATAGACAAGATTTTCTACAGAAAATATTGTTATAGACAAGATTTTCTACAGAAAATATTGTTATAGACAAGATTTTCTACAGAAAATGTTGTTCTACGCAAGATTTTCTACAGAAAATGTTGTTCTACACAGGATTTTGACCTATATCTGTATTATGGATATCTAATGATAGATATTTCAAAGACCTTTGCAACGACGTATATAAGACCATAGTAAGTTGGACCTACAATGGGTCAAAAATCGAAAAAATATTTTTTAACCCAATTTTTTTTTTCACTAAATTTAAAAAAAAAAATTAAAAAACAATTTCGAAAAAAAAAAGTTCCAAAAAATTGGAAAAATAAAATTGAATTTGTGTTTACCTAAAAATATTTAAAATTTTTATTTTAAAGTATAATTTGGTGAAGGGTATTTAAGATTCGGCACAGCCGAATATAGCACTCTTACTTGTTATTCATGGATTTAGCACAATTTAGAAAATATGAAGAAAAGAATTAAAGAAATAGCAAACCTTATGAATTAAGTATTAAATTTATATATACAATGTGGCAGTTTAAAGTCGTTTTCTTTACATGCACCGAAAGAAATTGTTGGAAGAAGGAAGAGTGACTGATTTATCATGGCACAATGCACAATTTCGAGAGGACTTAAGGTTATTCTCGCACAGTTGTGAGAGGATTATAGATTTCTGAAAATGTTAATGTTTACCTCTCTATATAACTATTTATAGAACTGTACATCAGTGAACGCTATTCATAGCCACCAGCAGACGTACCTGATCGGTTATTTACCAGTAATCAACACGAATGGTCAGATTACAACGCGTTGTTCTGGATTTTATGTCTACGTTGCAACGTAGACAGAAAATCCAGAACTTGTTATTATAATCCATGTTCTCTTTATCCCTATTACTGATCTACATAAATTGAAAGTCTATTAATTAAAAGAAAATTTTTAGGATTTAAAGTCGTTCAAAATAATTCAACATAATCTAAAAGAAGTGTAGCATTCTATTTCACAAGCTATGAACGACTGATTTTTCAATATCCTGATTTTATTTTTTGATTATTATTTCGTGTTTTATATCTAGTAGTCACTAAGAGTCAAAATCTGAACCAGTTAGATGTAATAATAATTCAATATTCTAAAGTCTGTTAGTGGCATTTATCCACGTATACGTAGCTCCTACCCAAAATTGAATTATGTTGTTAATTAAATGATTCATGTTTTATAAAAGGTGTCCAAAAATTCAAGCATGATTAATTTAACGGGTTTTTTCCTTAAGATTTTTTTTCTATTCAATCATAAAGTATCGGACTGGCACAAGCGTACTCCTTCAATGAAGTGCTTTTTGGAATTGACCATTATCTTTAAATAACCCTCGAAAAAGAAATGCAGTGGTGTTAATTCGGATCATCGTGAGATTCGATATCGTAAAATTTAGGTCGCGAAATGAAAATGAATGGTCCAATGATGCCTTCTGCCCAAAATTCGCATCAAATAGTTCTAAATCCGCAATAGTTCTAAAAGAACTATATTTCATATAGCTTGGACTTTATAAAGAACAACGATTGAAGCTAGTCCGGGACTGTAGAAAGAACAACGATTGAAGCTAATCTGGGACTGTATAAATAATACAGTCCCAGATTAGCTTCAATCGTTGTTCTTTCTACAGTCCCGGACTAGCTTCAATCGTAGCGACTGAAGCTAATCTGGTACTGTATAAAGAACAACGATTGAAGCTAATCTGGGACTGTATAAAGAACAACGATTGAAGATAAACTGAGACTGTATAAAGAACTACGATTGAAGATAAACTGGGACTGTAGAAAGAACAACAATTGAAGCTAATCTGGTACTGTATAAATAACTACGGCTGAAGTTAATCTGATACTGTATAAAGAACAACGATTGAAGATAAACTCGGACTGTATAAAGAACTACGATTGAAGATAAACTGGGACTGTAACGATTGAAGCTAATCTGGGACTGTATAAATGACTGCGACTGAAGCTAATCTGGTACTGTATAAAGAACAACGATTGAAGCTAATCTGGGACTGTATAAAGAACCACGATTGAAGCTAGTCTGGGACTACATAAAGAACAACGACTGAAGCTAATCAGGGACTGTATAAAGCATTACAATTGAAGATAAACTGGGACTGTATAAAGAACTTCGATTGAAGCTAATTTGGGACTGTATAAATAACTTAGATTGAAGCTAAACGGGGGCCGTATGAAGAACTACGATTGCATAACGAACTATGATTGAAGAAATACTGGTACTGTATAAAATATACCAGTTAAACTGCGGCTGTATTAAGAAATACAATGGAAGGTAAACTAGTACTGTATTAAGAACTACGCTTGAAGCTAGACTGTATATAAAGAACTAAATTATACTACATTTATTTGTAGAATTTAAGCGAAATGGTCGATTGTTTATTAAAAAAATTAGCTGAACATGAGTTTTAAACAAGTAGAGAGCTATATTCGGCTGTGCCGAATCTTATATACCCTTCACCAAATTATACTTCAAAATTATACCAGTTTATCTTCAATCGTAGTTCTTTCTACAGTCCCAGTTTATCTTCAATCGTAGTTCTTTATACAGTCTCAGTTTATCTTCAATCGTTGTTCTTTATACAGTCCCAGATTAGCTTCAATCGTTGTTCTTTCTACAGTCCCGGACTAGCTTCAATCGTAGCGACTGAAGCTAATCTGGTACTGTATAAAGAACAACGATTGAAGCTAATCTGGGACTGTATAAAGAACAACGATTGAAGATAAACTGAGACTGTATAAAGAACTACGATTGAAGATAAACTGGGACTGTAGAAAGAACAACAATTGAAGCTAATCTGGTACTGTATAAATAACTACGGCTGAAGTTAATCTGATACTGTATAAAGAACAACGATTGAAGATAAACTCGGACTGTATAAAGAACTACGATTGAAGATAAACTGGGACTGTAACGATTGAAGCTAATCTGGGACTGTATAAATGACTGCGACTGAAGCTAATCTGGTACTGTATAAAGAACAACGATTGAAGCTAATCTGGGACTGTATAAAGAACCACGATTGAAGCTAGTCTGGGACTACATAAAGAACAACGACTGAAGCTAATCAGGGACTGTATAAAGCATTACAATTGAAGATAAACTGGGACTGTATAAAGAACTTCGATTGAAGCTAATTTGGGACTGTATAAATAACTTAGATTGAAGCTAAACGGGGGCCGTATGAAGAACTACGATTGCATAACGAACTATGATTGAAGAAATACTGGTACTGTATAAAATATACCAGTTAAACTGCGGCTGTATTAAGAAATACAATGGAAGGTAAACTAGTACTGTATTAAGAACTACGCTTGAAGCTAGACTGTATATAAAGAACTAAATTATACTACATTTATTTGTAGAATTTAAGCGAAATGGTCGATTGTTTATTAAAAAAATTAGCTGAACATGAGTTTTAAACAAGTAGAGAGCTATATTCGGCTGTGCCGAATCTTATATACCCTTCACCAAATTATACTTCAAAATTATACCAGTTTATCTTCAATCGTAGTTCTTTCTACAGTCCCAGTTTATCTTCAATCGTAGTTCTTTATACAGTCTCAGTTTATCTTCAATCGTTGTTCTTTATACAGTCCCAGATTAGCTTCAATCGTTGTTCTTTCTACAGTCCCGGACTAGCTTCAATCGTTGCGACTGAAGCTAATCTGGTACTGTATAAAGAACAACGATTAAAGCTAATCTGGGACTGTATAAAGAACAACGATTGAAGATAAACTGAGACTGTATAAAGAACTACGATTGAAGATAAACTGGGACTGTAGAAAGAACAACAATTGAAGCTAATCTGGTACTGTATAAATAACTACGGCTGAAGTTAATCTGATACTGTATAAAGAACAACGATTGAAGATAAACTGGGATTGTATAAATGACTGCGACTGAAGCTAATCTGGTACTGTATAAAGAACAACGATTGAAGCTAATCTGGGACTGTATAAAGAACAACGATTGAAGCTAGTCTGGGACTACATAAAGAACAACGACTGAAGCTAATCAGGGACTGTATAAAGCATTACAATTGAATATAAACTGGGACTGTATAAAGAGCTACGATTGAAGCTAATTTGGGACTGTATAAAGAACTTCGATTGAAGCTAAACTGGGGCCTTATGGAGAACTACGTTTGAATAACGAACTACGATTGAAGAAATACTGGTACTGTATAAAATATACCAGTTAAACTGCGGCTGTATTAAGAAATACAATGGAAGGTAAACTAGTACTGTATTAAGAACTACGCTTGAAGCTAGACTGTATATAAAGAACTAAATTATACTACATTTATTTGTAGAATTTAAGCGAAATGGTCGATTGTTTATTAAAAAAATTAGCTGAACATGAGTTTTAAACAAGTAGAGAGCTATATTCGGCTGTGCCGAATCTTATATACCCTTCACCAAATTATACTTCAAAATATTTTAAATATTTTTAGGTATACAAAATTATTTTTTTCATTTTTTGGAAAAAAAATTTTTTCGAATTTTTTTTTAAAGTTACAAATTCTTTTTTAATTTTTAAAATTTTAATTTTTTTTAAGTTTTAAAATTTTTTTTCTTAAATTTTTTTAAAAAAAAATAATTTTTTGGTGAAAAAAAAATTCGGGTTAAAAAATATTTTTTCCGATTTTGACCCATTGTAGGTCCATCTTACTATGGTCTTATATACGTCGTTGCAAAGATCTTTGAAATATGGATATCACTAGATATCTATATTGTCTATATTAATGACTTAGTAATCCAGATATATGTCAAAAATAGGTCAAAAATCGAGGTTGTCCTGGTTTTTTCCTCATATCTCAGCCATTAGTGGACCGATTTTGCTGATTTTAAATAGGAAACTTCTCGAAAGCATGTCTGACAGAAGATTTGGATCCCGAAGATATCTGGGGTCTTCAGAAAATTGATTTCAACAAACAGACGGACATGGCTTAATCGACTCCGCTATCTATAAGGTTTTAGAATATATATACTCGGGTCGGAAATGAAAAATGTAGAAATTACAAACGGAATAACAAACTTATGTATACCCTTCTCACGAAGGTGAAGGGTATAAAAATAGTATGATAAATCTACGTCGAAATGATGACGAAATATATTGAGTTTGTCATTCAGTTTATAACAAATTGACATTTTGTTTGTAGACCCACAAAAGTTTCTGGGTTCCTACAAAATTCTAAAACAATCTAGCTATGTCTACCGCCTATCCTTTTGTTTGTAGAAAGCTCAAGAAGTTTTTCTACTGGCAAAAGGGCATAGAAGGATGAAAGTTGATTTCAAATATATATTCTCTGTTGATCAGAAATATTTTAAACATCCGTCCGATGTTTAAAAACGATTATTGGGACTAAAAAAAGAGACCTAGGAATTTTGCACTAATATCAAACTTATGTGAGCGATGAAAATAGGTTAAACCGATAAAAAGTTATGGCTGATTTTTGTTAAAATTTCTTCAAGTGTGTCCAAATTTTATGAAAGTTAAATCTATCATTTTACTCATTTTCACCTACAGTTTTTATAACAATAATAATTGTCTGCTTCCAATGTGTGCAGTGAGTGAGAGTTCTATACACTCAACTACTAAATAGAAAACCAAATGATTTTGGCAATGATTTGTTACAAGTCTTCCTGAACTTGGCAAATCGCTTTTATTATACCATCCATCCATCCACCATTAAAGAGGCGTTTAAACGAACGATTGTTCTTTAGAGAGATGAAATATGAAATTGTAAAAGAAAAAATATATAATAAAAAAGATCATATATTAACAGTTTAATAAAAAATCACATTAACGAGAAAGAATAGATTTAATATGGCATAAATCAAGAAAATCTTAAAGTTTCAGAGATGAATTTTTAAAGATAAAAGAAGAATAAACCGTTATACATATCATTAAGAATTATATTAATATTGTTTAATTTATTTATAGACAAATATATTAACTACTTAAAAACTAAATAAGAAAAAAGTTATAAAGTAAAGTATTTTAAAGAATTAATAATATTGCGTTCATAATAAAATTAAAAAAAATCTATATATTTTTTAAAATTTCTCAGCAAAAGCTTCGATATCAAAATATGAAAAAGTGCAGTTAATCCATTTGGCCAAATTTACCTATATTAAAGAAAATGCATTTAATCCATTTGACCAAATATATTGCCAAATTTATGTATATTAAAGAAAATGTTTTTTAAGGATTTGAATTAGCTACACTCTCCTTTTTTTTATAAAAAAAAAACCATAAACAATAATATTTATTTCACTTTCTTAAAACTTTCATGATTTATCTCTTAATATTTTCTTTATATTATTATTATTATTATTAACAATAAATTATTATGATTTTGTTAATAAAAACATTTGTATAACAACTTATTAAGCACATTTACATGCTGTCTTAAAAATCATAATCTTTACAAAATATTTCAACACTTTTTCAAACACAAACTATAATTTTGTTTAATTTTTTTTCTCATTTTTATTATTTTTTTCTTTAGTTTTATTACCTATTTTTATGTTTTCCAAATTAATCTTAAACATAAATATTTCATTTCAACACATTAGAGAGATATGACGAGTAAGAGAAAAAAAATAAAGCTTAAATAATAATAAATACAAGTTAAATATTTTTA
Source organism: Calliphora vicina (assembly GCF_958450345.1). Taxonomy (NCBI): domain Eukaryota; kingdom Metazoa; phylum Arthropoda; class Insecta; order Diptera; family Calliphoridae; genus Calliphora; species Calliphora vicina. The sequence continues at coordinate 33,230,481 of NC_088782.1, read as the reverse complement.
AAACAATAAATTGATGTATCAATATGAAACGCCTCTTGAAAAAATGCTGTTGTGAATGTTTGAGGCGGAAAAAAGGAAAAAAGGAAACAAGTGAACAATTGTAATAAAGTGCATTTTTGTTTTACAGTAAAAGCTTTTAAGAGATTACTTAATTACGAGATAAGAGATTTTTCAAATATTTAAATTTTATTGAAATAATGTAAAAATACATTACGCATTACATTTTTTGTAATAGAAAAATGTAAAAAGTACTATTTTATAAAATAGAAAAAAATAGAAAAATAGAAAAACAGTTAAATCTTGTTAAATATAAATTTCCAGCTGAAAATTAAAATTGTACTTTTTGTGAAAAGGTACTATTTTGTGATAAAAAGTAATTTTCCCTAAAAAATAATATAAAATTGTACATATTTTTTAAGAAAACTTGTGAGTACTAATTAAAACAACTTTAAAATAAACATTTTCTGAAAAAATGGAAAAAATTTCTTCTTGGAAAAAGTACTATTTCATAAGATTCATAAAAAATATAACTTCAATAATTTTTTAAACACAATCTTCGATCACAAAATGCTTAAAAAGTATTAAAATTTTAATTTCTTTTTGTAAAAAAGTACTATTTTATGAATCAAGGTACTTTTACACAAAAAGCATATAAAATGTTTCATATTTTTGTATCAGATGTCTTTGTACGAATCAAAATTAATAATATTAGAAAGAAATGGGAAAAAGTACTTTTTAAAAAAAGTTTCATCAGAAAACTCTTAAACAATCACCCCTATCGGCAATAACATGTGAAATTTTGTTCCCATGAAATATCCATTTCCCTCGAAGGGAAAATTGCTATCGTGAAATTCCCCATGAACTTTTCATTCACAATAGTTGATTTTGTTCGTAACAGCTGTTTATTGTTTACAAAATTCCATCTAAAAATTCCACAACATGGGGAATTTTTTCACGTAAACAAAGTTGATGAACGAAAAAAGGAAAAGGGAACACATTTCATGTGAAATATTGATTCGCGATAGGGGTGAATATGTATTTTCAACTTATTAAAATGTTAATTTCTGTCAGAAAATAGAAAAAAGTACTTATTTTCAAAAAAGTACTATTGTAAGAAACAAGGTATAAATTATATAAAATTGTGTACATCTTTTTGTTCTAGTACAACAAAATCAAAATAAATATTTTTTTGAAAAAAGTACTTTTTGGAAAAATATTCACCAGAAAATGTATAAACAACATTTTAAACTTATAAAATGTTAATTTCTGGCAGAAAATAAAAAAAGTACTTTTTGTGAAAATTACTATTCTATGAACGAAGGTACTTTTAGCTTATAAACAGTACAACTTCATCAGAGAAAGTTTGGACGAATAAACGTTAAAATTAATCGTGAAATTAAACGAATAATTTTGACGATTAATCGAACATTTCTAGTAAAAAATCGTATAATTTAATTCGATATTCGTTCAAATTTACGATTATTCGTGTAATATTTATAGCAAATTCGGTTCTTAAAAAATGTAATCGAATAATATTGACGATTAATCAAATATTTCTAGCGAATAATCTTATAATTTGATTCATTTAAATTTATGCTACTATATTGATTATATGGTAAAAAATCTAATTATTTATTTAAGAATGTGGGCGAATAATCGTTTAAATTTACGATTAATCGTTTAATTTGTATAGCAAAATCGGTTCATTTGCATTTATTTCAACTTGCTTTAAAAAATTACAGATTTTTTACATTCATCAAAAAATTAATCGAATAATTTTGAGTATTTCCAACGAATACAACGAATAATTTCAATAAAAAATCTAAATTTGTCTTTTCAAAATCCTACATTATGATAGTTGCATAGAATGAAATGTATTAGTTCAAAGTTTGGACGAATAATGGTTCAAATTTACGATTATTCGTGTATTTTTTATAGCATAATCTGATCTTAAAAAATATTAATTTTGACGATTAATCGAATTATTTTGACGATTAATTGAATATTTCTAGCGAAAAATCGTATAATTTAATTAGCGCAAATTTACGATTATTCGTGTAATGTTTATAGCAAATTCGGTTCTTAAAAAATGTAATCGAATAATATTGACGATTAATCGAATATTTCTAGCGAATAATCTTATAATTTGATTCATTTAAATTTATGCTACTATATTGATTATATGGTAAAAAATCGAATTATTTATTTAAGAATTTGGGCGAATAATCGTTTAAATTTACGATTAATCGTTTTATTTGTGTAGCAAAATCGGTTCATTCGCATTTATTTCAAATTGCTTTAAAAAAATACAGATTTTTTACATTCTTTAAAAAATTAATCGATTAATTTTGAGTATTTCCAACGAATACAACGAATAATTTCAATAAAAAATCAAAATTTTTCTTTTCAAAATCCTACATTATGATAGTTGCATAGAATGAAATAATGTATTAGTTCAAAGTTTGGACGAATAATGGTTCAAATTTACGATTATTCGTGTATTTTTTATAGCATAATCGGTTCTTAAAAAATATTAATTTTGACGATTAATCGAATTATTTTGACGATTAATTGAATTATTTTGACGATTAATTGAATATTTCTAGCGAAAAATCGTATAATTTAATTAGCGCAAATTTACGATTATTCGTGTAATATTTATAGCAAATTTGGTTCTTAAAAAATGTTAACGAATAATATTGAAGATTAATCGAATATTTCTAGCAAATAATCTTATAATTCAATAATAATTTATGCTACTGCTTATTTACTTAAGAATTAAGGCGAATAATCGTTAAAATTTACGATTAATCGTTTAATTTGTATAGCAAAATCGGTTCATTCGCATTTATTTCAACTTCTTTAAAAAAAATTACAGATTTTTTACATTCTTCAAAAAATTAATCGAATAATTTTGACGATTATTCAAAATTTTCTAAAGAATAATCGAGTAATTTCAATTAAAAATCTGATTTTATATTTTTTTGTAATGTAACCTTGTAATGCTTGTATGGTAAAAATTTAATTAAAGTTTATTTAGGCGAATAATCGTTTAAATTTATGATTAATCGTTTAATTTGTACAGCAAAATCGTTTCATTAGCATTTCTTTCAACTTAGTTGAAAAGAAATTACAGGTATTTTACATTCCTAAAAAAATTAATCGATTAATTTTGATATTTAATCGAGTATTTCTAATTTCTAACAACGAATAATTTAATAAGTTCAATAAAGAATCTAAATTTTTCTTTTCAAAATCCTACATTATGATAGTTGCATAGAATGAATTAAAACCTTATTTAAAAGTTTGGACGAATAATTTTTCGCTTAAATTTACGATTATTCGTGTATTTTTTAGCATAATTGGTTCTTAAAAAAAATAATTTTGGCGATTAATCCAATAATTTAATTCGATAATCGTTCAAATTTACGATTATTCGTGTAATATTTATAGCAAATTCGGTTCTTAAAAAATTTAATCGAATAATATTGACGATTAATCGAATATTTCTAGCGAATAATCTTATAATTTAATTGGAATAATCATTCAAATTTACGATTATTCGTGTAATTTTTATAGCAAAATCAGTTCTTAAAAAAATTAATCGAATAATATTGACGATTAATCGAATATTTCTAGCGAAATTAAAAATCAATATTTTATAACATTGTGATGACTGAGACAAAATTTCGGAAAATTTAATTTAAATTTTGAAGCGAATAATCGTTACATTTTTATAGCGTAGTTAGCTTATTAGTTAATTTAGCTTAAAAAATATGAAATATTTGAAAAAATTTTCAATTATTTAATCAAATATTTTAGACGATTAATCGAATGTTTTTAACGAATAATTGTGCAATTTCAATAAAAAAATTTTAAATTATTTTATTTTCTTATTTAAAGTAATGCTTTGAATTCGCTTAAGTGTATTAAATTTATATTTTAGACGATTAATCGTTAAAATTTACGATTAATTGTTACATTTTTAGAGAAGAAATAGCTTATGAAATAGAAATAGCCCTTCACCATGAGTGTCATGTGTCATTCCGTTTGTAATTTCTACATTTTTCATTTGCGACCCCTAATATAATTCTGTCCGTCTGTTGAAATCGACTTTCCGAAACCCCCAAATAACTTTCATTTCATACCTGATTAATACATCAATATATCCGCTATAGCCCAACTTAGGTTGCTATTTAAAATCGAGTCCTTACTCAAAAGCTTTTACTGTACAGCAAATAATTCCGATAAATCTACATACATAACTTATGACAAACTATGATTTTTAAGACTATGTATAACCATAAAACTAGTGAATGGGAATGGGTGGTGGAATGAGGCAGGAGTATGTGTGCAGCTTGGCCAAGCAAATGTTTCATTGTATGCAACAATTAACCATTATTACAAAAATTATTGCTGTAGCTTTTAATGCCGTTGATCTACTGTTGATCGATCTATTGCAACATAGCAAAAGAAAACACAACGACGAAGAAGAAACCAAAGATGTTGGAGGTGGTGCAGGAGGACAATACAACAAATTGATCAATACTCAATATAATTTTTATGAATGTTTATTAGAGATGTGGTATGTGGACGAGTATGTATACTCACATACATGAGATTTACATTGTGTTTTATTACCACCAGCACAAAATCTTGAGGTTTCCTGTATTTTCTTCGGTCCGAATGTCTGTCTGCCTGTCTTACTGTGTTGATATTTTCATATCGTTGTTGTTGTTGTTTTTTTAGTTGCTGTTTTACGTCTTGTCAGATCGAATATGATGCGTTTTCACTTTCAAATCATATAAATTTAATTTTTATTTTTTATATTTTTATACTTATATTTATGTATTTCTTACCAATAAAACAAAATCATACAAAAGAAAAAGCAAAACAAAACCAAACATGCATCTCGATAACATTTGTACATTTGTAATGTAACAAACGGACAATTGAGCCAAACAGTACCAGCCAATACACGGACGGACGGACAGTGGGCCTATGTTATACAAAAATCTTTAGAAATATGAAAACAATAACAAATATTAAACTAAAATAGCTTTAGTAAAATTAATGCGGTTTAAAGAAGACAAAAATATAAAGATTATATGAGTGTAGTTTCCACATACAAAATACAAAAAAAAATCTAACTGTCGGACGCAAATGCGAGTCATGTTTATAAACATTAATATTGTTATTATTAAAAAGACACTGAGGTCCAGTTTGACGGTTTTATAATCAAGGAAAAAAGTACATTTATTGAATAACTACTAGTAAATATTTTTATAATTTGACGATTACTCGAATATTTCTACGAATAATCGTGTAATTTCAATTAAGAATATATATCTTTATTTGTAAATGCCAAAGTATATTGCTTGCCTGGTAAAAATCTAATTAAGGTTTATTTAGTAAAAAATTTAGGCGAATATTCGTTTAAATTTACTATTAATCGTTTAATTTTTATAGCCAAATCGGTTCATTAGCATTTCTTTCAACTTAGTTTAAAAAAATTACAGTTTTTTTATATTCTTCAAAAATTAATCGAATAATTTTAACGATTATTCGAATATTTGTAACGAATAATCGATTAATTTCATTTTAAAATCTAATTTTATATTTTTTAAATGCAACCGTGTGATGCTTGTATGGTAAAAATCTAATTGAATTTTATGTAGTTAATAATTTAGGCGAATAATCGTTTAAATTTACGATTAATCGTTTAATTTGTATAGTAAAATCGGTTCTTCAAAATTTATTTCAACTTGAATTAAAAAAAATTATAGGTTTTTTAAATTCTTCAAAAAATGCATCGAATAATTTTGACGATTAATCGAATATTTCTAACATTTATTTCAACTTGGTTTACAAAAAATTACAGGATTTTTACATTCTTCAAAAAATTAATCGAATAATTTTATGATTATTCGAATATTTCTAACAAATAATCGAGTAATTTCAATTAAAAATATATATATTTTATATTTTTTTAATTCAAACTTGTGATGCTTGTTTGGTAAAAATCAAATTAAGGTATATTTAGTCAACAAATTAGGCGAATAATCGTTTAAATTAATGATTAATCGTTTAATGTGTACAGCAAAATTGGTTCATTCACATTTATTTCAATTTGCTTTAAACAAATTACAGATTTTTTTACATTTTTCAAAAAATTAATCGTATAATTATTTCTAACGAATAATCGAGTAATTTCGGTTAAAAATCTATTTCTTTATCTCGTGATGCTTGTATTGTGAAAATCGAATTAAATTTTATGTAGTTAAATAATCGATTCAGTTTATTAGCAGTTATTTCTACTTGGTTAAAAATTACAGGTTTTTTACATTCTTAATTAATCGAATAATTTTGTTGATTATTCGAATATTTCTAACGAATAATTTTAATTAAAAATCAAATTTTATATTATTTAATGCAACATTGTGATGTTTGTATGGTAAAAATCCAATCAAATTTTATGTACGTAATTAAAAATTTAGGCGAATAATCGTTTAAATTAACGATTAATCGTATAATTTGTATAGCAAAATCGGTTCATTAGCATTTCTTTCAACTTAGTTTTAAAAAATTATATTTTTTTACATTCTTCAAAGATTTAACCGAATAATTTTGACGATTAATCGAATATTTCTAACCAATAATCGAGTAATTTCAATTAAAAATAAATTTGTTTACACATATTTTTAAGTGCAACCTTTTTAAGCTTGTTTGCTAAAATCTAATTAAATTTTTTTTTATTTTATTTAGTAAAAATTTTGGGCGAATAATGGTTAAAATTTACGATTAATCGTTAAGTTTTTATATCACAGTTGTCTCATTAGCATTCGTTTTAATTTATTCTAAACAAAGTTTTTAGCAAATTTTTAATTTAATCGAATATTTCTTAACGAATAATCGCTTATTTCTAGCGAATAATGGGATAATTTTATTTTAAAATCCACTTTTGTTATTTAAAAAAGTATTATTTTATGTATTAATTATTATTAACTTTTGATGACTAAGATACAAATCAGTGTAAATTTCGTTTAAATTTACGATTAATCGTTACATTTTTTAGAGTTTTAGTTTTTTGGTATTTGTTTTAATTTAGTTTACAAAAATTGCCAATTTGAACCATTTTTCAATCGTTTATTCGAATATTTTTGGCACTTAATCATTTATTTTTAATGACAAAGTTCGTTAAGGAGTTTATAATGATTTGAAATTGTTTTATTGAACCCAGTTCTACAACATAGTAAGGAGTGAGATCGAAAAATTCTTAACATACATATATGTTTATAAAAAAGAAACCACTAAACTTACAGCTTTAATTTTTTTTTTATTTGATTGAAATTATTATTACAATTTACAAAAAAAATTATTTTTATAGTTTTAATCACTAGTGATGAAATTTTGAACCTTTTTCGGAAACCCTTCCATTAACGTTTTTATAGTGCTTTCTGTCACTTTGCTCGAACATGTAGTCCATCTCCGTTTAAAATCTACCACACTTTTGGACACCTTTTTTGTACTCTTCAATTCTCTTTTAACAAGAGCCCAATATCTCTCCACTGGCCTTAGCTCCGGGCAGTTTGGAGGATTTGCCTCTCTTGGTACAAATACCACATTATTGTTCTTGTACCACTCAAGGGCTTGTTTGCCATAGTGACAGGATGCCAAGTCAGGCCAAAAATAAGTGGACACATTATGAAGTCTTATGAATGGAAGCAGCCTTTTTTGTAAACATTCCTTGATGTAAATTTCGGTATTTATAGAGCCCGTTGTAACAAATGAGTGGCTTCTTTTGCCGCAACTGCATATTGCTTGCCATACCAAGAACTTTCTGGGAAATTTTGTCTGCTTTTGGGTCCTAAACTTTTCTTCAACATTCCCTCGAGCATCAGCAACATAAAATTTTTGACCTGGAAGTTGCGAAAAATCTGCCAGAACATACGTTTCGTCATCCATTATGCAGCAAGAATATTTTTTTATAAAACTTGACTTCAATTTCCGTGCTCTGTTTTTGGCCTCTAAATTTTTAGTAGCGTTCCTGTCAGGAACTTTTTGAGCCTTGTATGTTTTTAAACCTGCATTAGCTTTAACTTTTCGTACCAAATAGTCCGAGCACTGAGCTAACCGGGCTGCTTTCCTACCGGATGTGTTGGGAGCTCTTTTGAAAATGCGTTCTATTTTTTTGGCTTTAGAAACATCATGTGGACCATTCCTTCTACCTGAACCAGGTTTTCTATCAACTGACAAGTTCTCCCGGTACTGTTTAATAACATTGGAAACAGTTTGACGGCAGACCTTTGTATGCTTGGCCAACTTTTTGTAAGACCAAGTTGGGTTTTGTTGAAAATATTTAATAATTTCAGTACGCACTTTTTTCTGGTCACTCATTTTAATCAGATTAACAAAAAAATTAATATAATTGACATTACACATAATAACTGACATGTTTTTCAAAGGTAACTTGATCAAAAAAAAATTCAAATAATACTTGGGTTAAAAAATGTAATGAAAAACGTGTGTTAAGAATTTTTCGATCTCACTCCTTATATAGAGAAATATAACTCTGTACTCTCAGGCCTCAGTGTCTAGTCTTAACTTTATTGCCCCTTTAACTCTGTTCGTGTGTATGTAAGTGAAAAACTAACTAAAAAAAATATGTAGTATTACACAACAAACAACACATCATCTCTCCCTCACGTTCAAGCACTCTGAAAGCTCTAAATGACTGACCATTTCCATGGCATATACGATCATAGACGATGTCGATCATTATGAATTTGCTGCATGCGGCAAGCAGCATTAGACGGCCACAGCGGCGGATGCTATCGCTGACATTATGAAAAATATGAATACGTTTTATTTGATTTTCACTACTCATTGGGTGGACTTTTTTTTCTCTCAAATATTTAAGTTATGGTGGCTGTTTTGTTACATTAAGAAAAAGGTAAAGTGAAAACTTTGTATTGTTGCGGTTGTAAATACATTTGGTTAATCCGTTAAATTTCCAAAAAAAAAAGATACAAAAATTAACAAAGATTTAAGAAACAATGTTAAAGTTACAAAATAGCGCTCTCATTACATGTGTTTTCTTTATGAGATTACCACACTCAAAAAACGGACAGCTGTATTGTAGAAATTTTACATTAAATTTAATTTTTCTGAAAAATAAAAAAAACTCCAAAAAAGTTTCACTTTCTTTAATGATGTTTGCTTATGATTCTTCTATTCCTCAATTGTTGGAAATTAAAAAAAAAACAATATTATTGTTACTGGTATTTTCATTTCGATTTTTTTTTATTAACGACTTATGACTTGAAATTTAAGATTTGTGGCTTTAATTTGAATAGTTTTATGCATTTAGGAAATAATTTCTTATATTTTTGTTAAACATTTTTTTTTTCACCATATAATTGGTAATAATTTAAAGCAATTGTTATAAAGTTGCAGCTTGATTAGTGAGATTGTGTACAATGAATCAAATTGTGTTTGAGTATGATTAAGCATTTTTTGGATATTATTTTTTTTTGTAAATTAAAGTATAAATTTTGTTATTAGAGTTTTAAGTGTCAATTTAGTTTATAGATAGATTACAGATGGATTATATGCCAGATTTAATTATACTTCTTAAAGAGTTAATTATACTTCTTAAAGTTACTTCATTTAATGTTTTGTGTTACGAGGGCAATTTGAAAACTTTCAGACTTTTTGAATAAAATATTTTTTTTTCGGCTAAAAATCCGATCGAAAATGTTCCTATCTATTATGAGCTGCATAAATCTGACCGGACCATGACAAGGAACCTGTACCGAACGCATCAGATTCGTTTGAACCGAAGTGGTTGGAAGTGGTTGGGAAGTTTCGTTGTTTCAAAATAAAAGCTAAAAATCTAAAACTGAGATAATTATACATGCTATAATTATCTCAGTTTTAGATAAAGTTTCAGTTCAACTTTTAGCTGCTTTTTCTCAATATCATCCTACGTCGCAAAGTGGCGCCCGTAGAACAAGTGAGGTTTCAAAAATCAAAATTTCATGAGCCCCTAAAAATATTGAATAAACCTATTTTACAGAAAAATGTCCAACGATTTCAAAAATGCTACTCTTATTATAATCAGGTTGACTGATTTTCAGTTTTCAAAAAACAGAAAATTTTTAGGTAATTTGGTAATGACTGATCGTCATTATTTTTGATTCTTTTGGTAGATAGATATATTTATTAAGAAAAGAATAAACAAAAATTGTACTGTTTGCTTTGTATTTGTCCAGGTAAATCGATATTTACTAACTATCCATTTTTTCAATATTTCTCAACTTTGAAGGAAAATAAAAAAAAACTATCGATTTCTATATTTGCAATATTTTCAAAATATGTTATTTGATTACTTCTTTACCTAATGCAAAAATTCCCAGCTGCCCGTCCTTGCCCCATTTTTTTCTAGAGCTAAAATTTTGAAAACAGACATGGTTCCAAACGATATTTACCAACTATACATTTTTTTAAAGATTTCTTAACTTTGATGGAAAATAAAAAAAAACTATCAATTTCTATATTTGCCATATTTTCAAAATAAGTTATTTGATTATTCCTTTACCTAATGCAAAAATTTCCAGCATTTTGACATGGTTTCAAAAATGACATATGACCGTGAAAAACCAACAAATTTTTTTTTTTTAATCTTTTCTTATATAATTTTATATCATAATAGCCTTTAAAAAGAAACATAAAAAATTAAAAAAAATTTTAAAAAATATTTTATTTTACTTCCCATAAAATAGATTTTTCCACAAATTTCAACTTTGCTAACCCATAAGTAGGCACCTGAAAGGCGTAGAACCATTTTCAAACACTCATTTCATAGGCTGATCAATTATCTATCATATGCCTTTTAAATTTTTTGATTATCTCATTTGGTTCAAAAGTTATGATTTTTCCAACGAAAAAACTCAAATGGCGCCACTGTGCGTCGTCATGTTATTTTGATGAAACAGTTTTTCAGGATGATTTTTAAATATCTATTATTTTTCTTTGACATTTTTCATGTAAGTCCTTCAATTTTAGTTATGATATTCTTTATAAAAGTTGAGATGTACACAACCAAATTTATCCAGAATTTTGGATGAAAGCCGATAGTTGTCCCAATACGAAACTAAATATTCTGATATGTAGTGAAAACTTATTTGAAACAGTTTCTTTATAATGAAAGTTTTTGCAGATTTACTTTCATAATAAGCTGGATATAAGGATTTATCTTTGTAATTTGTAAAACTGTAGGAAATACGAAAATTTCCCAACTTTATGTCTAATTTTATACAGTATTAATTATCCTCATAAAAATTTAAGGTATTTTTTAAACAAAAATTAAATTTAAATTTATTTTTCTTATTTAGCAATTGCATAATTTTGGGTTAATGTGATTGTCTTTATTGTTTTAACAAAATTAGTTTTTCGCCAGTTGGAAAATGCATGTGATTTGAAACTATTTGCAGTTTTATCACTTAAAATGGTCATAACAACGTTTTTTCAAATTCGTTGATTTTTTTTTATTTTAGTTTTAGTTTAAATAATACCACAAATTTTAAGTGCATGTAACAACTGTTTTACCACTCTAAATAACAATTGGATTCAAACAACTTTAGCAGTTAAAAATAAACTAAATAACGCATAAACTGTTTTTTAACCAAAAATGGTTACATTTTGGGTCTAACCATTGTAATGGAGGAGGCGTTGTTTATATGCCCATCGCCGACTGCCTTCTTTTTGCTAGCTGCCCCGGCCGTTCGATCGGTCGGCTAGCTGTTGCTTTAGTCTTTGGGAGTTTAAAGTTTTCGAACAAGAAAAAAAACAATTTATGTTTTGTTGCTCTCAATGTAAAGCAGCTGTATTTTAATTTTGACGTCTTTACTACTAAATACTTTGAAATCTTCCGTTTTTGGTGTTTTAGTGTTACAAATAAAGTTATACATTGCATTAGATACTCGTACAAAACAAATGCAATGCCATACATTTACTCAATACTCTGTGCATGTATGTATGAATAAATGCATATATAAATAGATTTGTTACACAAATTTCAAATTCCAAAATTACAATCACTTGGACAAACTTCCTTTTGAACGCATTTTTTATTTATTTCTTTCTTTACGTTTTTCCATGTCTTATTTCTGCTGTCGTGATTCGTTCAGGTGACTCTGTGTGTGATAAATGTTTAGTTTATCACTTGTGGAAGTATTTGCAATTGTTTGTTGCTTCCTACAACAGCAGCTTTTTTTGTGGGTTTTTTTTTTAAATTTAATTTATTGAAGTTTCAAATAAATGAAATTAATGATTTACACAAATATTTCTCAAGCTTAAGGAAAGTAGACATTTTTCAAATTCCCAAATTTTTTTCATTTTAAGAAGTAGTTGGTAATTGAGTTACTTAAAATCTCTTTCATTTATTATTATGATGATGATGAGTTCATTTATTTTTCTGTTTTTCTTTTGAAACCGTATTATTTTTTGTTATTCAAATCGTTGTAATGGGTGAAAACCTTTACTCCCTCTGTTTCGTTTTTGTTTGAAACGATCCGCATTCGGCCAACAACTACAGACTTCATTTAAAGCAGTGGTCGGCGCTCATAGCCAATAGGGGCCGAATGCCATCGACTGTATGGATGTACACAACACGAATGTAAACGAAATTCATTAAAATTATCAAAAGGAAAACAAATTTATGATCCTACATCAAAATCACAAACAGAGTTAAAGTGCTATCGAAACTAGATTTTACAGGCCGAAGCCAAACCTTATATTCGGCCTAATCCGAAACAAACCTTAACTTTTCAAATGTGCTACTAATTTCCGAAATAATTTAATAGTCTTAATTTTAGACCAAGTTTTTGTTTTTGGACTCCATTTATCATGTATCTTCATATTGAACAGAAAAGTGTTTTTGAGGGAATAGTTTTTCTGGATATTTTTTTAAATATCTATTCGTTTTCTTAGATTTACATTCTCCAGTAAAAAGGAACCATAAAAAATATTAAATTTTTTTTTTAAATATTTTTCAAATTTAAAGCATAATTCCAGGGAAATCGGAAATATGCTCTAAAAAAATTGTTTTAAGCGCTTTAAATATGCAGTAAAAACTTTAAAATATGCTCTTAAAATTTAAAAAATATGCTCTAAAAAAACAAACTTCTACATAATTTTTAACCAAAAAATATACTTTTATTTAAAAAATCAATACAATTAATTTCTAAATAGGTAAAATAACATAAAATAAACAAAAATAACAAGATAAAACAAGTACAACAAAAAATAAATACAATATAAAAACAATAGGAACTTAAGTTATGAAAAGGCCTCGAGAGCTATTTTTTGATGATATCTTTATCTTTATATATATAATTCTTCTGTAATTCTGTTAGTAAATTAACTCCTCCTTAACGGCTGAGCCGTTTTCGACGAAATTTATTGTGTGTGTTTGAGTGGGTTTAGATTCACAATTGACCTATATAGGAACAATGGGCATGGAACCTCCCATACAAAGTAAAAATTTATTAATGCATATCTGGAGTACGATTATAGTGGGAGTCTTCAAACTTTGTGTGAGCTATGGCAGAACATCATTTGCCGGAACAGCTAGTTTTATATAAATATAAAGGCAATTCTTCAATTATGGTTATTATTGCAATAAATTATTATTAAAATAGTGCTTATTTTATGTTAAAACAAGAAAGTATGGTCGCTCAAGCCCGACCATATAATACCCTACACTAAGTAAAAGAGTAAAAACATTTTTCTTTTAAAATTTCAATAATTTGTATTTTTGAGTGATTTTCGGAAGTGGGCCTTATATGGGGGCTATGACCAATTATGGACCGATCACCCTGAAATTAGGTCGTGTGATTTGTGTCTATATGAAAGTTTACTATGTTGAATTTTGCGAGTATACCAAAATTTTTAAGCGATTTATGCACGTTAAAGTGATTTTCGGAAGCGGGTCTATATGGGAGCTATGACTAATTATGGACCGATCGTAACAAAATTTGGTGACATGAATTTTGTATATATAAAACTTATTTGGAGCGCAATTTGTGGAGATATATTTATAAATTAAACATTTATGACCGATAAAGTCCAATTTCGGAAGGACATTTGTATGGGGGCTAGGTGAAATAATGGACCGATTTCAGCCAGTTTCAATAGGCTTGGTCCTTGGGCCGAAAAAATAATATGTACTAAATTTTATCGAAATATCTTCAAAATTGCGACCTGTACTCTGCGCACAAGGTTTACATGGACAGCCAGCCAGTCAGCCGACCAGACGGACGGTCGGACATCGTTTAATCGACTCAGAAAGTGATTCTAAGTCGATCGGTATACTTTAAGGTGGGTGTTAGACTAATATTTTTGGGCGTTACAAACATCTGCACAAACGCATAATACCCTCCCCACTATGGTGGTGCAGTGTATAAAAAAGCCATCTATTTTTCAATTTTGAATTTTAAACAACGGAAGTAAAAACCTGTAACATTACAGCGAAAAATAAATAAGACAAAATTTGTTTTTGATGAAGTCAAAATATGCTATTAAACAGTAAAATATGCTCTAAAAACGCAAAAATATAACATAAATATGCTCTTAAAACAAATATATGCAAAAATATGCACTAACAAATGGATGCCAAAATTTTTAAATAGTTCTGAAACGTATAAATATCTTATTCATCTGCCCATTAGACTCACCAGGAAAAACATGCATTTGCATATTTTGGTTTCCCTGATAATTACATTCCAACTAAATTTTCAAATGCTTGAATTTTTGGGGCTTTTGTGCTATTTGGTAGTTTTTTAGTTTAGTCTATGTTATGGGTTACACTATTATTTTATAATTAATCTATCAAATCGTAAAATCAAACTAATTTTTTTTTTAAACATTTTTGTTCATTTGAATATTTGTATTGGTTAATTGTCTTCTAACCCAAATCTATTAAAATCAAAACCAAATGCAATAAATCAATGTTAAACTTCATTTAACTTTATTAGATAATAATTTCTAACTTTTAGCCCCTGTCCATCTACTACTTTTTCCCAAATGCATTTATTCACCGATAAAAACTTAATAATATTCATTCATTCTCCCCCCTCTCAAACTAAAATCTCGATCACTTTTCACACACACACAAAATAATTTGACCTACAAAACTCTCGACTCAAAATATATTTTATGCATTTTCTTTATCAGATAAACAAAAAAAAAAAAAAAGCAAAAGCTTTTCAATTTGAACATTAAACCCAGTAAGAAAGAAAAATACTACTAAATATTTAGTCATTCAGTCAGTCATTCATTCAATTTAGTTTAACTAATAACTTTGAGTATATGAGTATCTTACGGTCTAACCGTATCTTCTTAACTAAATCTAAATAATATGGCATTGTGACTGAAGTTTTATTCTATTTTACTAGATTTTCTTTTCTCTATTATTGAAAATGGTAGAAGATGTGGCCATAAGAATTTAATGATCACCCCGATGAAGATCAATATGTAGCTGACAAACAAAACATAATACAATTTCTAAATATTGCTGCATGTAATACTGTATTGATTTTTTTTAGTATTTTTTTTAAGCCGCATCTAAATTGATCTCATTTTAATGATTGTGTTTAGTAATAAATTAATTTTATATAAAAAAAAAGTTAATATTATAATAAAAAAATCATTAAAAGTATATAAAAATTGTAAAAAACGTTATAATCAATGCTAAATTAAAAATTAGTTTTGTAACATATTCAATTACCAGCTATAAAATTATAATAAACTGCATTTTGTATATATTTACGACTTAATAGTGCGCTATGATGACAGTAGAGCATTAAACTTTTTTGGTATTTTCAAATCATAAAAAATGGTCTCAAAATCGCTATAAAATGCTAGAGTTCGAGCGTTTATGTATTTAAATTAGGCCAAAAATCAGATTTCGCCATGCAATCGGGATATGCTTGATTAAATACCGAAACTTTATACAGTAAAAACGTAGAGTATGAAATTTTAAAGGAGAAACAAGTTTAGAATATCATGTCAACTCAAATTTGAAGACTAAGTGCTGGTTCACACACACGTCATGTTTACTTGAGCAATTCTTGAGTTTATAGAAGAGAGAGGAAACATTTTTCCAATTTCCTCTCCTCTCTCATCTATTAACTCAATATATTCACCCTTATTCTACTTGGCGTCGTCGACATCGTCGTCAATATTGAGTCAAAAAATGGTAGATGTTACACAAGGTCTCCTATCATGTCATAATGTCCTAATATTTCACAATGGTTTAAAAATGTTGTTATTGTCTTTCAAGCTTAAAATGTCCTAAAACAAATAAGCGAGCTATATTCGGCTGTGACGATTCTTATATACCCTTCACCAAATTATACTTCAAAATACATATTTTAAATATTTTTAGGTAAACAAACTTTATTATTTTTCCAAAGTTTTTTTTTTAATTTTTTGGAAAAAAATTTGTCGAATTGTTATTTTAATTTTTTTTTAAATTTAAAAAAAAATTTCATTCGGGTTGAATTTTTTTTGCCGATTTTGACCCATTGTAGGTCCAACTTACTATGGTCTTATATGCGTCGTTGCAAAAGTCTTTGAAATATCTATCATTAGATATCCATATTGTCTATATTAATGACTTAGTAATCCAGATATAGGTAAAAAATCGAAGTTGTCCTGGTTTTTTCCTCATATCTCAGCAATTTGTGGACCGATTTTGCTGATTTTAAATAGGAAACTTCTCGAAAGTATGTCTGACAGAAATATTGAAGATTTGATTTCTCGAAGATATCTGGGGTCTTCAGAAAATTGATTTCAACAGACAGACGGACAGACAGACGAACATGGCTTAATCGACTCCGCTATCTATAAGGATCCAGAATATATATACGGAAAATTCGGAAAATTATATTGTGGAAATTACAAACGTAATGACAAACTTATACAGTGGTTGACAAAACAATGGAAACTTTTCCAAATATTTCATTAGTGGCCTAAAATCTGAAATAATTTTTTAAAAAATTTTAAAATTTTTGTAGTATTTTATTTGTAGACTTTTATTAACTTAATTTAACAAAAAACAAAGGACATAATTAAATTCTAAAAATGAGAAAACAAAATTAAAAGATTTCATTATTACGGCATTGACAAAATAATGGAAACTTAGGTATTATTTTAACAAACTAGCATAACCCGGTGCACTTCGCTACCCCTACCCTAGTAAAATTAGAAAAATATGAATGGAAATACGAAAATAACACATACAAAATTTGAGAATCTCTCAATTACAGTTCACTTGATAGTCGAAAATAACTAACTAATTTTGTATGGGAAATACCACTCCACTGCTCTGATCCCACCCATTTTTAAACCTTTTATGTAAATATCAAGCTTTACTTTGACTTTTCTTTATAAGGGAGGGGTCATTCCTAATAAGCCGATCATGCTTAGCTAAACTTCGAACAGGGATCAGGAATAAATTGTTTTTAGCTAACCTCCTTGAATGGTAATAAATTGATTGATACAGAGTTTAAATTCTTTTAGAATTATAGTTCTCCAGATATTAAAAATTAATTATTTACTTTGCGCCATAACCACTAATGCAATCCCGACCATTTTCAGCCAATCTGTGTAAAATGGTAAGAGATCTATGCGGACAAAGTTTGAAGAACCTTGCAATTATTACTTTGTATGGGAGGTGACTCACATCCTTTTCCGACCTCTCCCATTTTGGGTGCTATGCCCTCTAATCTAATTCCGTCTATATTCAGCTAAACTCCGCACAGTAATAAGAAATTAATTCGCTAAAAGTTTAAACACTTTTACAATTATAGTTCTACAGATATTCGAAATTAATTATATACTTTGTACAGGGTGTGCTACGTCCACTATTCCAATCCCGAACAATTTCAGCGAAACTATGAAAATTTATAAAAGAGCCATTTAGACTAAATTTGAAGAATCTTGCAATTATAGTTCACAAAATATTTAGAAATAACTATTTACTTTGTATGGGAGGCGACTCACCATTTATTCCGACCCGTCCCATTTTTCATTAAACTTCATGCAGTGATAAACCGTTGAAAATCGTCACAATTATAAAATAACTATTTACTTATCTATAATTACATATTTACCCCCATATGCATAAACAGTTTTTTAAATTTGTCAAAGGTTTATAAAACAAATTTTGTTTTATAAACCTTTGATAAATTTAAAAATTGTTTATGCATATGGGAGTTAGAAAATAAAAAAACACCTTCAACATATTTTTATTAAAGCGAATTTAAATTACTAAAGTCTTCTTCTTTGTTTTCTATAACAACTCTCACTTAAAACAGAGCGAAATCAATACTGTTTAATTGTTTCTCTTATTTATTTACAACAACATATTGCACAAACACGCATTGCTTTGTTTACTTTTTTGCTTAAGGTTCACATGTACACGTTTTTTCATATGTGTTAGTAACATCTTTAAACGCTTATAACTCCTAAAAAACTGAACCGATTTCAATAAAATATATATTCTGCACTTCTGTGAATAAATCCCTTTAAAATGGTATATTTTTTGCCCAAATTGAATGTATAATGTGAGCGTAAAAGGGGTCTAAAGAAATCGACTTGCCTATTAATATTATGATATGGTCTAAACTTTGTAATAAGTCAATATTTTGATGGGTATCCCTTATTTTTTATAACTGCT
The DNA here is from genome assembly GCF_958450345.1 of Calliphora vicina. NCBI lineage: Eukaryota > Metazoa > Arthropoda > Insecta > Diptera > Calliphoridae > Calliphora > Calliphora vicina. Next base: position 33,211,736 of record NC_088782.1, on the reverse strand, counting down.
ACACATCGACAATGCATTGAACCAATTAAAGAGTCAATGGTCTCCTTTGAAATATTTTGCCATTCCCTTATAACCGCCTCCGATAAATCTTCCTTCCTGGTGTAATTTTGGGTTCTTATTTTACGATCTACAATTTCGCATAGATTTTCTATGGGATTGAGATCTGGCGATTGGGCAGGCCATTTCAAAACACGTGCCTCGTTGGATTGTAACCACAACCCTAGAAGTGTATAACGGGTCGTTGTCGTGTTGGAATCTCCAAACTAGGGGCATATTTTCCTTAGCGTATGGATACATAACATCGTTGAATATGGTTCTGTATCCTATACCTGTCATGATATCTTTTATAATATGAATTGGGCCCATACCTTGCCATGAAAAACATCCCCATACCATAATATTGCCACCGCCAAACTTTCTTATTTGTGAACTTTGGATCTAATATTTTTCCCTTTGGTCGTCTTACAAATGTTCTCCCATCACTGGCTCTTATATTGTATTTGGATTCGTCGGAAAAGAGGACAGTATTCCATTTCTGTATAGACCAGTTTAAATGATCCCTGGCAAATTGTAGACGAGCAGAACGGTTCTTTTTAGAAATGAGTGGTTTTTTCACAGGACGATAGCAACCAAGACCAGTCTCATTTGCCCTGCGACTAACTGTTCGGGTACTTATTTCTAATTTTAGGCTATTAGCAACCTCTCGAAGAGTTATTTTTGGGAATTTCTTGAACTCTCTCGCTATTAAATTATCTTGTCTAGGAGTAGTCTTACGAGGTCTTCCACCTAAACGTTGAGTTTTTACAGAGCCGGTCTCACGAAATTTCTGATTTATTTATTGAATATTTGCTACAGATACTTTTTTGTTTTAAACCAGCTTTAAAATCGTTAATTATTTTATTTTTTAAGTCTTCACAAATCTTAACTTTAGCCATTTTCGTTAAATTTGAAAAAAACAATTATGCGAAAAACTTAGAAATATAAATTGTGAAAAATTACCAGAATTTAAAAATAAAATAAAATAACTTTAAACAGGATACTTTTTACATCGTTCTTTTAAATAATATTTTCGTTTTAAACTTCTTTCTTACAGAAGTTTAAAAGTTTCCATTGTTTTGTCAGTAGCGAAATAGTGAATATTTTTAATTTTGTTCCCTTTTTTCAGAATATAATTAATTATGTTGTTTGGTTTTCAGTTAATTTATATAAATAAAACTATACATGTAAAATAAAAAAAAAAAATTTTATTTTAAAAAAATATTTTAAATTCATTTTCATTGTTTTGCCTCTCATGAAGGTGAAGGGTATATTAATACTTCTCTGTAAGCTATATTTATTGTGTTAAGGCAACCAACCACAGAGACCTGCGCCGAACGCCTAAGAGTCGATTAAGCCGAGCCGCCGAGTCGTGAAATATTAGGACATTACGACAATATGACATGATACCTAGACCTTGTGAATTCAAACAGTTAAATTGACCTCGTTAGGAGTGGCGAAATTATGGGGGTATTTTATTAATAGCTCGTTGTTTAATTCCAATTACTGTACCAAATTACACCATTACTTTTGGATTCTTTTGACAGTTTTAGATATTTTTGCTTTAAATTATGGAATATAGAGGGTTATTGTTCTTTTATTTGTAAATATGTATATAAAACTTATTACCATTAATGTATCAAACATTGAGAAACTAGGTCATAAACAAACAATATGAATATCAACGAGATATAAATAAAAAACACTTAAATGTTTAATTTCCTTTCAAGACATTCAACCAGCCAGCCAGCCACTAATAAAATCTGGGTTAATTCTGTCATCAAACATCCTTGCCAAAGTCTAACGGTGTCAAGACTTAAAGGAAATTCACTGATAATACAAAAATACAAAGAAAAACAATTTTTTTTTAAATAAACTGCATACACTACAAGATCAAAAACGTACTACCAGTAAAATAGGCAAAACAAAAAAAAAATTGAAATAAATTTTAGCACATAAACATGCATACAATGTTAGACTGGACGGCGATAAAGTTACAATAATTTAAGTTAAATGCCAAAGAAAAAATAAAGAGCCTACAGCAAGCAGGGAGCTTTACAGCAGGCTTCAGCAGTTCAGCAACAATAGATCTAGCAGCAAGCGAATGAGCAACCATACTCATGATCGTTACAATAATAACCACAGAAAACAACCTACATTTTTTTTCTTCTTAAAAAAAAAAAATTAACGTATGCATGTGTGTTAAACCATCTTTTTTTTTGGTTGCAACAAACTATTATTATATTTTTTTCACTATTTTGCACAAAAAAAGGAAGAATCTATTGAACTGTAGTTTTTTTCTAAATATCACAAGATCTAATAAATGTTGCAAGTTTTTGTTCGTTTGTGTGGTTTAATATTTATTTTGTATGTTAAACTTTGTTGTTGCTTGCAACCAAAAGTCTGCTGTTGCATATGGATGTATGTTTTGAAGGAGGAAGTCATAAGCATCGTTGTTTTGTCGTCATCATCATCTGCAGCGTCATTATTTAAAACGAATGAGAGTTTTACGCTTTCTTTTTCAATAAATAAATTCTAAAAGACCAAACAGCCAACCACCACCACTTGAGTATTTTTTTTTTTATTTTTTATCGCTTTTGTCTTCGCCATCAATTTTGCACTCTACAGTGGGGTTACAGGACAGCACAGTAGTCGGTAGTCATAGACACCAGGGCATAGTGGTTAAAAATTTCAAGAGAAGGCAAGATTTGTAAGTCTTCTGAAGGGTAGATATAAACAAGTATTTGTTATTATTAAAAACCTTAGAACTAGAGAATTAACATTTTAAAGAAAAATATTTATCGAAGCAATAACCCTTTGTTGTTTACACTATAATATTTAATAACCTCCGACAAAAGTTTCTCAACATCTTTGGAGGGTATTTAAAATTCTGTTTCACCTTGACCATTACTCGTTCTTTAGTTGTTTTTCTAAGATCGATTCATTTGATTCCTTTTAAATAGCAACAAAATGAATCTCGGTTATGGTTGTGTTGCAAATACATTTTTTTTTATTATTATTTTTGCTGTTGTCTCACTAAATGATGATCAATGTATTGGATGTGGTTGATGTTGGTGATGGTGGTGGTTATAAGCTTTGGGACTTAAATGATGTTGTGGCAGTTGCTGTTTAAAGAAAATGCCTCCTTGTAAGAAACTAAACAGCAACAGCAACAACTACAAAAATCATTGTTTATAATTTATGAAATGGAAAACTTAAAATAAATTTGCCACAGTCTTTCTTCAAGCCACAGGAAAACAGTGAATATTATTAGATTTTATTTGTTGCTGCTTGCTCTCTACTGCAAACAAGCCACCAAACACTAAAGGAGAAAAGATCATCTGCAGCAGCACATCAATAGGAAACTGAACAACAAAAAAAAAAAACTGTTTAAGAAAAACACCAGCAAAACAAAATGAATCAAAATCAGCAGAAAAAAGAAGCCAGCTAAAAACAACCGGCCACTGTTTTGATTTAGAATCTGAAAGTTGTTAAAGCAACAACTTTTACTTAAAAATCTTAAAAAAAACAAACAACAAAATAAATAAATAAACCAAAAATAAAGATGAGAAAGACAAAAATAAAAACAAAGAAGAAGCGGGTCGAGAATACAAAAATACGAGACAATAAAATAAAAATCATAAATTTAAAATCAATAATATAAAAAAAAACATTTTCTCTAAAGGAATTATTGCATTTATTTTTAACTTAACTTTTGGCCAATAGCAAGACGCTAAATTATTCTCATACATTTTTATTTATATTGTGCATTCAATTTATGAAAATCAAAATCAAATCATCAAATTCAATCAATAATTATTTGTCAAATACACATTTCACAATCCAAAAGAAATCTTCTTGTGGTGGGTGGTGAAAGTTTTGACAAGACATCATCAGCAACTGTTGCTGGCTTGTTATTGCTCATTCATTGACTTAATAATACCAACCAACAACCACTCGATCGATTCCTCCAAAAGACTCGTAAAGTAACTGATGTGTGGCATGTATCGTATGAATAAATGTGTTAAGAAACAAAACAAAAAAAAAAAAAAGTACATTCGATTACTTACTTCCCCAAACCCCAACAAACATCTTTCTTTGACATGAAACTCACACATTAATTAATGATTTTTTTGTGTTGTTGTTGTTTTTGCTGTTGTTCAATTCCTTTTAATTTGATTTTCAATGGTTTTTAACGCTATTTAACTCGCATTTGCTTTAAAATCATTATTTTTCAATCTTGAAAAATAAAATAATGTGAATGTTGTACATTAACGAAAATGTGAATTTAATAGTCGTCACTCACTCTATTATACACTTCACTTTAATAAATATTAATTGTTTATAAAAATAAAATTTAAAAGCTACACGAGTACTTTTTAATTTTAAAAATAAATTTTATATTAATGGGCCATGATTTTTCATTAGTTTTCGATTGAAATTAACTTAACACTAAATTAATTTAATCACTAAAGTTGTAAAGTTATAATATATATAACTTTTAATATATAATTATTAAAAGTTATAAAATTAAAAAGTTATAAAGTAGAAAGTTATAAAGTTATAAAATTATAGTTATAAAATTATAAAGTTATAAAGTTATAAAATTAAAAAGTTATAAAGTTATAAAGTTATAAAGTTATAAAGTTATAAAGTTATAAAGTTATAAAGTTATAAAGTTATAAAGTTATAAAGTTATAAAGTTATAAAGTTATAAAGTTATAAAGTTATAAAGTTATAAAGTTATAAAGTTATAAAGTTATAAAGTTATAAAGTTATAAAGTTATAAAGTTATAAAGTTATAAAGTTATAAAGTTATAAAGTTATAAAGTTATAAAGTTATAAAGTTATAAAGTTATAAAGTTATAAAGTTATAAAGTTATAAAGTTATAAAGTTATAAAGTTATAAAGTTATAAAGTTATAAAGTTATAAAGTTATAAAGTTATAAAGTTATAAAGTTATAAAGTTATAAAGTTATAAAGTTATAAAGTTATAAAGTTATAAAGTTATAAAGTTATAAAGTTATAAAGTTATAAAGTTATAAAGTTATAAAGTTATAAAGTTATAAAGTTATAAAGTTATAAAGTTATAAAGTTATAAAGTTATAAAGTTATAAAGTTATAAAGTTATAAAGTTATAAAGTTATAAAGTTATAAAGTTATAAAGTTATAAAGTTATAAAGTTATAAAGTTATAAAGTTATAAAGTTATAAAGTTATAAAGTTATAAAGTTATAAAGTTATAAAGTTATAAAGTTATAAAGTTATAAAGTTATAAAGTTATAAAGTTATAAAGTTATAAAGTTATAAAGTTATAATGTTATAAAGTTATAAAGTTATAAAGTTATAAAGTTATAAAGTTATAAAGTTATAAAGTTATAAAGTTATAAAGTTATAATGTTATAAAGTTATAAAGTTATAAAGTTATAAAGTTATAAAGTTATAAAGTTATAAAGTTATAAAGTTATAAAGTTATAAAGTTATAAAGTTATAAAGTTATAAAGTTATAAAGTTATAAAGTTATAAAGTTATAAAGTTATAAAGTTATAAAGTTATAAAGTTATAAAGTTATAAAGTTATAAAGTTATAAAGTTATAAAGTTATAAAGTTATAAAGTTATAAAGTTATAAAGTTATAAAGTTATAAAGTTATAAAGTTATAAAGTTATAAAGTTATAAAGTTATAAAGTTATAAAGTTATAAAGTTATAAAGTTATAAAGTTATAAAGTTATAAAGTTATAAAGTTATAAAGTTATAAAGTTATAAAGTTATAATGTTATAAAGTTATAATGTTATAAAGTTATAAGGTTATAAAGTTATAAAGTTATAAAGTTATAAAGTTATAAAGTTATAAAATTATAAAGTTATAAAGTTATAAAGTTATAAAGTTATAAAGTTATAAAGTTATAAAGTTATAATGTTATAAAGTTATAAAGTTATAAAGTTATAAAGTTATAAAGTTATAAAGTTATAAAGTTATAAAGTTATAAAGTTATAAACTTATAAAGTTATTAAGTTATAAACTTATAAAGTTATAGAGTTATAAAGTTATAAAGTTATAAAGTTATAATGTTATAAAGTTATAAAGTTATAAAGTTATAAAGTTATAAAGTTATAAAGTTATAAAGTTATAAAGTTATAAAGTTATAAAGTTATAAAGTTATAAAGTTATAAAGTTATAAAGTTATAAAGTTATAAAGTTATAAAGTTATAAAGTTATAAAGTTATAAAGTTATAAAGTTATAAAGTTATAAAGTTATAAAGTTATAAAGTTATAAAGTTATAAAGTTATAAAGTTATAAAGTTATAAAGTTATAAAGTTATAAAGTTATAAAGTTATAAAGTTATAAAGTTATAAAGTTATAAAGTTATAAATTTATAAAGTTATAAAGTTATAAAGTTATAAAGTTATAAAGTTATAAAGTTATAAACTTATAAACTTTTAAACTTACAAACTTATAAACTTATAAACTTATAAACTTATAAAGTTATAAAGTTATAAACTTATAAAGTTATAAAGTTATAAACTTATAAAGTTATTAAGTTATAAAGTTATAAACTTATAAAGTTATAAAGTTATATGCTCTATTTAATTCGCCTACACTCCTTAAATTGTTTATTTTTCACTTTAAATTAATATAAATTATTTTCAACTAAACTTTTGTTATAAATCCTTAATTATTTATTATACAATTTCTTTTTTAAATTTTGTAATTTTCCTTAAGCGATTTTCGCTTCAATTATTTGACCCACAATTTTATGATGTCATATATTCACAAAAAATTTACATTTCCAAACTGCGTTTTCTTACTTTTGACAGCAGGTATTCATCACTACACATCATCCAGACCAATTACAAAATCACCAGAACTAAAACCATCTTTTGGGCAGACTTGACTGCACATTTCTTGGGCGCTGGCAGTGGCTGATTATACTGTCTATTTATTGTGTTTTAAATATATTTTGACATTTTGACAGATTTTGCTGGTCAAAAACTTTCTTTTCAAAAAAACAAACCAAAATAATATTCAAAGTTTTAAACACTGAAAGCCCAAGGTGTGGAATATTACAATGTTGCATTTGTTACATTATTCAGCTTGTTAAAAGAAGATTAAAACCCTAAAATGTCTTATGTTGTTTGATGTAAACAAAAACATGATGGTTTTTCTGATAAAAAATAAATTTTAAACTAAACAATACATTATAAAATAAATTATTAATAAAATATATAATAAAATTTACATAATTTGAATGAGTGCGATAACGATCATGCGCTCATGATCCACAATGAAATGAAGTGTGTAGAACCCCCGCTTTAAAATAAATTAATTTAAATTTAATAACCAGCATAAAATCGGTTTGTTGTCTAGATTTTATGTGAAATAAAATTGTATTTAAATTAAATGTAGAGTTTTAAAAATATCTTGTTGGTATATGATTGTAACAAATTAACAACATTTTAGACGTCAAGAACAGAAAATGAACTTCCTAGAATCAATAAACTCCTTTGTTGTTATTGCTGTAAAATTATTTACTTAATGCTAATTTGTTGCATGTTCTTTGTGTCGCCTCTAAGTAGTTGTAACTGCAATTCTGTGTGGCTGTCTTTGTTGCAGTTGTGTTCACTGAACTTTTACCTTTTTTCATTTGATTTTTTTTTTATAGTTTTCTATGTGCGAAATTTTTTTAAAAAAATGTTTAGCACTTTGTTTTAATTACGAGTATTCATAATAATTTAACTCACTGGCTGGCTACCTGTTGAAGTCATAAATTGTTTATTTATGTTTAAAAATTTTGTATTTAGCATAGTGTTAATAAAATACCTAGTTCAATGTTGTGTTATTTAACAGTTTGATTTAACATTGTAAACATGTTGATACAACATGAGGCTGATGTTAATTTTCCCAACTTATGTATTGTTATTCAGGCTATTTATTGTGTTTTTAAAGAAATGTATACATTTTTAATAGAGATAATTTGATCTTTTTTGATTTAGTTGGAGATGATTTAAAATCTAGATAAATTTAATTTGAACCTTATTAATGGTAGATTTCTGAAGCTGATTTTAAATATTCAAAAATATTTTTGAAACTCAAAAGAACATTTGAATTACATTTGATTATGTATTGAATAAAATTCCAGTTTTTTTTTTACTTTATAATTTATAAGTTCATAAGTTTAAAATTTTATTATTTTATACCATTACAACTTTATAACTTTATACTACATTATAACTTTATAACTTTATAACTTTATAACTTTATAACTTTATAACTTTATAACTTTATAACTTTATAACTTTATAACTTTATAACTTTATAACTTTATAACTTTATAACTTTATAACTTTATAACTTTATAACTTTATAACTTTATAACTTTATAACTTTATAACTTTATAACTTTATAACTTTATAATTTCATAACTTTATAGCTTTATGACTTTTATTGACTTTATAATTTTATGACTCTACAGCTTTATAACTTTTAAAAATCTTATGAATTTATAATATTGATATACATATTAATATAATTTTTTACAGATTATTTGTATGATAATATTTATTATTTTTGTTTCAATAAATTTGATTTTTTACTAATTATCAACTTTTTTTCTTTTCTTTACAGGTAAATATTACAAGTTTTCTATTATTTTGTATTACGTCTAAAACAAAGCCCTTGATGGTAAGTTTGTTTGCAAGTAAACCAGTCATCTACATATCGTCACCTGAAATGCAAAATGGCGTAACAACCAAAAAATTCAAAATTGAGTTTTTAATGGATATTGGTACAGCGCAATTTCTTCAGAAATTGTTAGCTTTCTATTTTAAAAAATAATGACTTTATTGAAGAAAGAAAATCAACACTTAAAATTTTATTATGTTTTTTGTCTATCCTGTAAAATTTAAAAAACGTGTTGATAGACCCTTTTGCATTTTGGGTGACGATATATAATTTATATCTCAAAATCCTATTTATACAGAATGGATTTTGAAATATCGCTTGGGGAAGGAAGTTCTTAAAACTCCCTATATACAAAAAGTACATTAAACATTTTAATTTTAAACTCTGCTTTATAAAAGTAATTTTATTTTTCTTAATAGGACTAGTAGTTAAAAATATACTTATTTATTACAATTCTTGTGATTCATTCTTTAATTTATCACCTAAAAATTGCTCAAAACTAAATGAAATTGTAAAAATATTGAAACAAAACATTCTGTCTCCAACAATTCTGAATCGTTTTTGTATTTATAACAAAACGAAAACGTTGCGAAATTTCCATTTGCCAATGTCAACAAATTTGATGAAATCTTTACAAATTTCACACAAAAATATATATAATTTTTGTAAAAATTTATAAATAAAAGTAAACACTCTTTTATATTACAACATTATTGCAGAGAAAAATAATTATCTGCAACATTTTATCTTGTTTTCTATAAACATTGCTGCTAAACAATGTTTATTTGCATGATACTCACTCACTTTTTGGCTCTCTCTCTCTCTCTGAATGTTGCTAAACAAATTTAGACTATCAAAGTTGCATACAGCGTCAGGCCACTAATAAATATCCTAACAAAATGCCGCACTAAAATTAATGTAAATATAAAAACACGCTAGGTAGAAATGTTGAGATATTTTTAAAACAAAAACCGGCAACATAGAGAAAATACAACAAAAATGTATCTGCTTGTTGTGTAGATACTTTAGTAACACGCGAACACTTCACATGGAACGTTTACAATAAAAATAAATGCGGGCGTGTACGTTACAACAAAAAATTTTGAGTTTTTTGTTTTATTAGAGTTTTTTCCATTGCTTCTTTTTTTTATAAAAGTAGAAATAATTTTTTAAATTTTACACAAAAAAAGTTTAATTAAATACAACAAAATAATAAATGGTGCATTTTATATTCATATACAAAAAAAAAGAGCTTAAATATTTAGAAAAATAAAGTTTTTTACAAATTTATTATAACAAATAAAATTGTTTTTACATACAAACCAATAGATTTGTAACTAGTAGTAAATAAAAGGTGAATTTTAATAAAAAAAAACCTTAAATCATCAAAGTGCCTTCTTTTACATAAGGAAATTATTAAAATAAATCGACCACCACTTAAACAACAACAGCAAAAAATAAAATTTGTTTTATGAACTTGTGCAAAAATAAAAATACAACTGAAACTATACAAGAATCATAAAAAATTCACAATACTTCAAGAATAAATATGCATACTGTGTTCAAATGTCATAAAAACTAAAAAAAAAACAACAACTACATACATTTTTTTGCATTTATTCTTTCATTTATGCAGTCTTCTCTTTTAAAATTGCGTTTACACGTAAATATCCAACAACAACAAGAATCATCATAAATAAAACAAAACTTTAAGTGTATGAGAATTCTTTGATTATTTCTGCTTTAGTCGTATTCTCTGTTTTTTTCTTCAATTCTTTATTATTCCTTAATTTTGTTGAGGAAAAAAAAAACACCATCATCATTTTCATCTTTATTTTGAATAAAATCCATACAAACTATAAAAAATGAACAAAAAAAATCGCATGATCAACAAGCAGAACCCAGCCGACATTAATAAATAAAGTAAAAAATCAAATAAACACAAAAAATACACTTTACAGCACATGTTTTCCACTGTATTTATACTAAATACAAAAACATTAACAACAACAACACTCTAGTACACCAATTACTGTATATATTTATTTGTTGTTGTTTTTATTTGTTTCTTTCTGCTTCTTCTTCTTGTCATACTCTTTAACTTCTTCTATACTCAAAAAAAAACTACAAAAAAACAAGAGTTTGTTAGTGTGTATGTGTGCAAGTGTAGAGCATCCGCTTTTATTGCAGGATTTATGATTTCTAAAGAAAACAAAACGACCAGAGTAAAATTTTCGGGTTTTTTGCCGAGTGTTTTTGTTTGTTTGTGCAAAAACTACCAACAAAACTATTTAATTGTGTATGTATAAATAAAAAAACATAAAAAACAACAACAAAATAAACTAGTGTTTGCTTAAGTGCGTTAATACTGATGACAGCAGTTTGTTTTGTATTCGCATTAAATGATTTTTTTATTGGATTAATTAAAATAAAATAACAACAACAAAAACAAACAAACTCCTCTTGTTTATAACATAATAACGGCAATTTTTTTACCACTAGACACAATCATTAAGAAAATACCGAAAAAGGAGAGAGAGAAACAGGATTATAAAACGATTTAGTTTTTTTTGATTTATTTATATCAAAAAAGGTGAGTTTTTATCATGAAATTATATAGTTTTAATCAAAATTATTTTTAAAAAATGTAGAAATTAAAGAATTGTAATAATATTTTCAATATTAAAGTTTTTTTGTTGTAAAATTTTGATTAAAGTTGAGAATTATATTAATGTTATTGAAATTAATTTAAAAACATTTAGATTTTATTGAGCTTAATTGAAAGATTGTGTAGAAATAGGCAATATTTTGGAAATTAATTTGAAAAAAAAAATAATACGAAAAATTTTATGATGGCTTGCTGCAGGAACTCGATAAATAGCCATCCAAAATCTGTGTTGATGTGTTAATTTTGTATGTATGAGTTGGCTACCTCCACCAAAAATTTGTTTCATTAATTTCGAATATAAATATCGTGAATACCATAAAAACCAAACAAATTGACCTTGGCTCTTTAGATTTTTACCATAATCTTTAGTCATTTGGACATTTGCATTTAATTTTTTTTAATTTCAAAAAACTCGATTAAAGTTATGGAAAATTTAAAAAAAATCGGAGACATAATTAACAATAAAAATAATAAATCATAAATAAATTGAAAATAAAAGTGTTGGTAAAGAAATGTTGTTGTAAAATATAAAAAAAACTAGGACTTCTCGTTAATAAAAAAAAATTAATATGGTTTTTAGTTACTTAAACACTTTTTAAGATTATTTGGAAAAAATTCAATTTAATATGGAAAATTGTATTTTCAGAACAAATATCTTTTTAATTATGTACATTAGGGTGGGTCAATTTGTTCGGGTGAGAAAAAACGTAACAGGCGTATAGCAAAATTGGAATCTACACAAAATTCTAAGAATATTACCAAACGAAAGTATGGGTCTAAAATTAAAACCTAGCTCCCGCCGAGAGACATAAAGATTTAAGATTTCACTCTGCTAGAAAATAACACTTTTTTTATATGAAAACCTATTTCTTTTTGCACGTTTTTTAAAGACAATTTTATGTAGACAAAAATGAGACATTACTTGTTAAAATCGGTTTATATTTGCGAATGTTATTAAACTTTTTCGAAAAAAGTTCGAAAAAATTTACCTTGTAAATTAAAAATTTTTTTTTTATTCATATTCGCTGGGGTAGAAAATACTAAAAAATGTGTTAATGAAAAGTTGAATAACTTTTACAATTTCCATCCGATGTTAAGAACTAAATTTCCTTTATACATTGGTATACATTTTTATAAACTTTCATATCAAAATAAGCAATGAAAAGCGAGTAAAATCAAAATTTCTTAACTGTGTATTTTGAATCCTTTCAGCGGGAGCTAGGTTTTGATTTTAGACCCATAGTTTCTTGGGGAAATTTTCTTAGAATTTTTCGTAGATTACGTTTTTGCTATACGCATGTTGACCAAAATTGACCCATCCTAATGTACATACTCTAAAGTGGACATAATTATCTTTCATATGCATTATGACATAAAATTGGATTACAGCTTCATGAAATACTAGTATTTAAAGTTACATACAGACCATGATTATTTACCATTTTTCGAGTAGAATGGAAATGTCCAAAGGACTTCCTTTGGTATGTTTACCGAAAATGGTCGATATCGTAAGATAAAAGGGGAAAAACTTGGATTTTTTCTATGCTTTTTTAGTGGAATTCATGATGTTTATTTTATAAGCATAAAAATGTAAAGCGTACTTTAAAAAATTCTTATAATTTTTTTTTTTTTTAAATTGAGTTCGTTTTTTTCAATATTTTAATTATGTGGCTTATCGAAATACTGCAGGATTATGTTATTGGATGTATGACTTAAAAATTGGGAATTTTATCAAATTTTTAGATTTTATTTTGAAACATTGGTACAATATAAATTTATTCAAAGTATTTATCATTGTAAGCTATGACCTTTTACCATCTTTCTGGCAACATATGAGACCATGATCGACTTAAGTCAATATCGGATACTCCCAATGATTTTCCAAGTTCTTGTTGAGTTTTACAACAATCATCATGGATTAATGCATTCAATTCTGTGTCTTCAAACTTTTTTGGCTGGCCTAGGCGTTCAAAATCACATCTTCTGGACCGAAGAAATCATCTCTCGCACGTTGAAACCAATGGAACACATAAGCTTTGCTGTGCTTCAGCGGCACTTTTTTTAAAATTAAAGAAGTAAAGCAAAACTTCCCGCATATGACGCTTTGTTGGCACACAACTTCATTGCATCTGCGAACGTCCTTGTCAATGGAAATACACACTTCCTGGATTTTTTCTCACAATTCGTCCTTATTTTTCGGACTGAAACTCTCCAGCTTCCTCTTGAGCACTTCCCAAAGGTGTTCTATTGGGTTAAGGTCCGGTGACTGCGAAGGCTATTCCATAAGAGGTACTTTGTTGACAGCAAACCAGTCCTTTGCCAATTTTTGACGAGTGCTTCAGATCATTGTCCAGCTGAAAGTCTCATCTCAAGGGCATCTCTTCCTCAATATATATACGTAGTTCGAGGCGCACATTTTGTTGTTAATCCAATATAATGGACCGACCAGAAGAGGAGAGACACCCACCCCATATCATGATGTATCCATCGACGTGTTTTCTGGCCTTAAATTTTAATTTAGTTTGGGAACTTAGACCACAGCTTAGATATTCTTTTAAGCAAATAATATTCAAAAATGTGCGTTAATAAGACAGCGATTTCATTTGCTTTTTATACCCAACATTAAAAAATATGGAAATTATTCATCGCAGACCCGCAGACAAAAGTATATACATATATACTGGGTCCTTATGAAATTCTAATACGATCTAGTCTGTTAAAAACACGTCTGTCTATTTAAAACACGATAGGGCCCACAAAGGGACATGATTTCACATAGCCCCCATACAAATGTCCCCACGTAATACTGCAGTCATAAATCGGGAATCCTGATACAATATTGCACAAGTAAAGTATGGCGAAAATCTGGCAATATTTTTCCCTAGTCCCCATAAAAGGCCCCCCTCTGAAAATGACTTTAACATTAATAATTCAGTCCAATTATAAAAAAAAAATTCCCTTGGAGTTTTTTTCCTTTCTTAATTTTTCCTAATCAAATTCTATGTTAAAAAAACGAAAAAACTCCCGAGGATTTTTTTCATAATTTTGCTGATTGTATTATAATAATTAATATCGTGATGAACCAAGTTTTATATGAAACTAAATGTTTTTTTCCAACTTTTGTAAGGATCGGTCCATAATTGATCCTATACAAGATTCGGCAGAGACGAATATAACACTCCTACTTGTTTTATTTTAGAAAACTAAACACAATTTCCTTTCTGCTGCTATAAAAGTCATAAAAATTAACCCAAACTGCCTTCGAAAAAAATTAATTATACACTTGTATTGAATAAATTAGTAATACATATTGAATTAATATGTATACAAATATTTTTATTTTTTACAAATTAAAGCATGTTTTGATAATTAGTTGGTGTAACTAAAAGGTTTTCTTAATTTGTTGGTTGTTATTATTGAAGTTTACTGCCTATATTTTTTCACAAGAGTGGATCTTTTATAAATTTTGTTTTATTTAATAAATTGTATTTAAGTGTAACTAATTTTAATGTATGTTCTTTGTTTGAAAACGTACATACATATGTTAAGGATGGCTGTTGGATGGTGTTACAAAAGAGTATAATAAAATAATTCGTTACGTATTTTTGGAATTTACAATGAAATAAATAGTTGTAAAGTGGCAACAATTTCCACAGTGATCTCTAAATGAGAAGAACATGTTTTAATAAACGTATATGATTTTGTTTATTTTTGATGAAAATTTTGTTACTTATATGAAAACAATTCCCTAACATACATTTGATTCTTTGTAATTCACACGTTTGTGTAAATTAAGAATTTTATATAATTCTCTAGATACTTATATATACGATTTTAAGCCAGCCATAAATAAACTACTTCCAAGTACTGCATCATGTATACAGTGCCCATTACAAAGTATGGTTATTGGTAAAATCATATCATTACCAAGTTTTATAGCTTTCCTAATGTCCAATATTTTTTCTTCTTCTATTTTATTCTCTTTTTATAATATTCATTAAATATTTAATTAAGTTTTTTTTTACATTTTATAAATTCTTATCATTTCTTTGTTAAGTAAGATCAGTTTTTTTTTTAGCAAAAATAATTTGCTTTTAATTTAATTTGTTTGACCCATTTTTATTTGTACAAAATCACTTTTTATAATCCGTATGATTATAAATTTATTTTATTTGTTTGTTAAATCAGAAAGACGAAAAAAAAACATCTTGTCTGTCAAACAGCTGCTTTTGTTTGTTGCCACTCATACACTATAAAGAAAATACCATAAATAATTTATATTTTTGTATTTCAGTCTCTTGCAACATCCTGTTAAATGGTCAGTGTCATCTTTACACTGTTTTTTTGTTTTATACACACACAAAGTTAATATTTATTTGTGCGGTTTCTTTATAGTTATTTTGAAATTTTCGCTTATTTTTTTCCTCATTTCATTCCCTTCCTTTTAAAACTGATTTTCAAACAACATAAAATCAGTCGGTTTTTATATAGCCCGTCCAGTTAGCGAAAGCAGATGTTTTTGTTCTCAAGTCTTTGGGGGTTAAAAAAAATGTTTATTACTTGATATTGGTTTAATGTGTGCCTTTTTGCAATAACATGCTTTAAATTAAATAGTTTTATGGTGTATTGAATGGAATAATCAATGATTTGGTTAAATTTAATGGCTGTGTGACTTAAACATTAGGGATTTTTTTTAAATTTTTTTCCATATGGATTCCGAGCTAAAATAACTACTCACCTTTTCAGGCCAAGAACGAATCAAGCCGAATTTTGGATACTCTGTTCTGAAGTGAAGAGTGTCCCAGAGAGAGCATTCTAAACCCATCGAAACAAATAGTAACCCGTCAGACAACTGGTCTGGACTATAAAGCGGGTGAGGCAAAACTTCCCTACCACATAATTCTAAATACTTTTTAAGAGGTATTACAACATGTGGTCGAGTGTTGTCATGATGTAATATTACGGTTTCATGTCTGGCCTCATATTCTTTACGACTTTGGGCAAATTCTCGCTTCAAATGTATCAGTTGCGTTCGGTACATGCTCCCTGTGCTGGTCTTGTCAGATTTCAGGACCCTTTTGTGCCACCAAATACAGAGCATTACCTTAGCGCTATGGATATATGGGTCTGGTGTCGATTGGGCTGTTTGGTCGGGCTTCACATACGATATCTTACGCTTCGGGTTATCGTAATGGATACATTTTTCATCGCAAATAATGATTCGGTGAATAAATTTCGGACATGCAAAATCGTCTTTCATGATCTCTGGGCTTCTGTTTGAATGGTACCCAATTTCCCTGCTTTTGGATGAATCCTGTTGCTTGCAAACGTTTTGAAATTTCAGCTTGAGTAGCTCCCAACGATTTTTCAAGCTCTAGTTAAGTCTTACAACAATCTTCATGGAGTAATGCCTCCAATTCTTGGTCTTCATGCTTTTTTGACTGACCTGGACGATCTTTGTCTTCCGTATCAAAACAAGCACTTCTGAACCGCACAAACCATCTTTTGCACATTGAAACCGATGGAACACATTCACCATATGTTATGGTGAGTAAAGTGGTGTGCTTCAGCTTCAATTTTTTCTCAAATTAAAACAAAACTTCCCCCATATGACGCTTTGTTGGTACAAAATTCGATATACAAAAAAAACTTTGTTGTTTACACTAAATTTTTTGTTTACACTAAATTATGTGCTAAAATTGTTAAATATTTTCAACAAAACCCAACTTGGTTCTACAATAAGTTGGCCAAACAATCAAAGATCTGCCGTCAAACTGATTCGAATGTTATTAAACAGTATCGGGAGAACTTGTCCGTTGATAGAAAACCTGGTTCATGTAGAAGGAATGGTCCACAAGATGTTTCTAATGCGAATAAATAAAAAATATTTTCAAAAGAGCTCCCAACTCATCCGGTAGGAAAGCAGTCCGGTTAGCTCAGTACTCAGACTATTTGGTACGAAAAGTTAAAACCAATGCAGGTTTAAAAACATACAAGGCTCAAAAAGATCCTGTCAGAACTATTCGGCTAAAAATGTAGAGGACAAAGAGCACGGAAATTGAAATCAAATTTTATACAAAAAATATACCTGTTGAATAATGGATGACGAAACGTACGTATGGAAAATTTTTGGCAGCTTCCAGGTCAATATTTTTATATTGCTGATGCTCGAGGGAATGTTGGGAAAAGTTGAGGACCTAAAAAAAAAATTCCCAAAAAGTTCTTGGTATGACAAGTTGCAAAGGGCTCTATAAATACCGAAATTTACATCAAGGAATGTTTACAAAAGAGGATGCTTCCATTCATAAGACTTCTTAATATGTCCACTTATTTTTGGCCTGATTTGGCATTCTGTCTCTATGGTAAGCAAGTGGTACAAGAACAATTATGTGGTATTTGTACCAAGAAAGGCAAATCCTCCAAACTGCCTGTAGCTAAGGCCAGTGGAGAGATATTGGGCTCTTGTTAAAATAGAATTGAAGAGCACAAAAATGGTGTCCAAAAGGGTGGTAGATTTTAAAAGGAGATGTACTACCTGTTCGAACAAAGTGACAGAAAGCTCAATAAAAACCTTAATGGAAGGGTTTTCGGAAAAGTTTCATAAATTCATTACTATTGATTAGAACTATAAAAATAAAATTAAGCGGTCTGCTTTCCTACCGGATGTGTTGGGAGTTGGGTTTTTATCCCGGGAATTCCCGGTACAAATTTCCCGAGAATTTTGCCAATTTTTCACTACCCGATTCCCGGGATTTTTAGTCGGGAATCCCGGGAATTAAAAACTGACGAAAATACATAGAAAACAAGTTAGAACTCTATTTTTTTCACCAAAATTTTTTTTACAGTTTTTTGCTTATATCTCGGCAATAATAGACCGCTTATTATTATGTATTATTTAAGGACGAAGGCCTCAGTAGCCAGTTCCTAATTTCTAATATTGATATGTAAATTTAATTTGCTATTAATAAATAAAATAATAATAATAATAATAATAATGTATTATTTATTTGGGGTTTTTCGTATGAAAATTTAAAAAGTTAATTCATTATTTATAGAATTTATTTCTTATTGAATCATTCTAATTTCTTTAAATTTCTCCTTCAAATCCATAACAAAATAGCTTAAAAAATTTATTAAATTATTAAATTTTTCTTCAATTCAAATCTAGTACAAAAAGGCTTAAGACAATTTTTTCAATTAATTTTGTAAATGATTTGATTTAACAAAAATTTAATCATTAAAAGTTTGAATAAATTCTGTTATTAATTAACTTTAAAATTAATTCAGTTTAAACAAAGGCTTTGGAATGTATCTAAAAAATTAAATATTAGGAATGGATTTATGGAATGAAAGGCTGACATTCTTTAATTACGGATTAAGATTGTAGTGAATTAAGCTCAAATTTTATTAATTAATTCGAAGCTCTGATATTTAATAATTATAACACTAAGTTTTATATGAAATCTGGCTATATTTCGGGAATAGCCGGGTACCCGGAAATGTAGAAAAAAATGTCCCGATTCCCGGGAATCAAAAAAGGTCGGAAAATTAAAAACCCTTGTTGGGAGCTCTTTTGAAAATGCTTTCTATTTATTGGCTTTAGAAACATGATGAGGACCATTCCTTTTACATGAACTAGGTTTCCTATAGACGTACAAGTTCTACCGATACTGTTTAATAACATTGGAATTAGTTTGACGGCAGACCTTTGATTGTTTGGCCATCTTGTAGAACAAAGTTGGGTTTTGTTGAAAATATTTAATAATTTTAGTACGTACTTTTTGCTCGTCATTCATTTTAATCAGATTAACAACAAATGAGCATAATTGGCATCAAATAATACTTGGGTTTGAAGTTTTAATGAAAAATGTGTGTTAAGGTTTTTTCGATTTCAGTCCTTAGTTAAACTTTTTAATCGCGGATATGCAGATTTTGAATATTATACTCTGTAGACAGCTTATTGAAATTTGAGATTCTTATCCAAGACGCGGATTTGATGTTCCTGAACTTTTGCCAACACTCTCACATATTTCTTCAATATATCAAAACAAGTAACAAAGTATGATCGGTCAAGCCCGACCATATAATACCCTACACTAAATAAAAGAGCAAAAACATTTTTCTTTTAAAATTTCAATAATTTATATTTTTGAGTGATTTTCGGAAGTTAGCCTTATATGGAAGCTATGACCAATAATGGACCGATCACTATGAAATTAGGTCGTGTGATTTATGTCTATATGAAAGTTAACTATGTTGAATTTTGTGAGTATACCAACATTTTTAAGCGATTTATGCACGTTAAAGTGATTTTCGGAGGCGGGTCTATATGGGAGCTATGACTAATTATGGAACGATCGTAACAAAATTTGGTGACATGAATTTTGTGTTTATAAAACTTATTTGGAGCGGAATTTGTGGAGATACATTTAGAAATTAAACATTTATGACCGATAAAGTCCAATTTCGGAAGGACATTTGTATGGGGGCTAGGTGAAATAATGGACCGATTTCAGCCAGTTTCAATAGGGTTGGTCCTTGAGCCGAAAAAATAATATGTACCAAATTTGATCGAAATATCAAGGTTTACATGGACAGCCAGCCAGCTAGACGGACGGACGGACATCGTTTAATCGACTCAGGAAGTGATTCTAAGTCGATCGGTATACTTTAAAGTGGGTGTTAGACTAATATTTTTGGGCGTTACAAACATCTGCACAAACGCATAATACCCTCCCCACTATGGTGGTGTAGGGTATAAATATTGAATGATTTTTTCCGGGCTTAACAAGAAATCTTGACAATTTTTCCTTAAACGAAATCGTTTGCATAACAATACATCCAATACTTCCCCTTTTGACAATATTCTTCCAAATTTTTAATGATTTTTTTTTAAGTTTAAGGTAAAACAAATTGTTAGTGTTTATTTTCTTCATTCACAAAGTTCATAGCCACTGCCACTTGTGGCACATGCCCTTTTACGTACACTCTCTATAGAATGTATGTCTTCCCCAACATGTTGACGATTGTTTTCGAAACGATTGTAGCCATTGAAAAAAAAAATGTTTTATTATTGTTGTTTTAGGTTTATTATTTGTTTATAAACAAAGTAAGAAAAAACAAACATTGTTTTTCATATAAAACAAACTTCTTCATTTTATTTCATTTCAATTCATTTCAGTTTTCTATACCTTTCTTCTCAATACAACAATAAGAATTCTTGTTTATTACTTGGGTTTCTCCTCAAACGCCTCTTCATAATTTTTGTTTTAAAGTATTTTTTGTTTTGTTGTTGGTGCTTTTCAGTTGTCTTTGTCAAAACCCTTGCCTCAGAGACCTCCACCTCCTCAGTATTCTCAAACTTAATATTTTTACAATGACTTTAATTTTTATCATCATCATACCCACATTTTTTTATGTTTTTTTGCTTTCATGTTTGTTAAGTTTTGTTAGCTGTGCTTTGGCTGAAATGTTTATCACCAGAACTTTATCTCGTTTTATTAAGCCTGACTTAATAAGGAGAGTAGTTTGTTTTTGGTTTGTTGTGGTTGTCGCATTCGTTGTGTTTTTAGTTAAAAAGGTCTTCACCTTATGCTTGACTGCATTCACCAGCTAACTTCGCTTTCAACTCCTCTTTACTTTACTTTGCTTTACTGCCTGTTCTGTTCCTTTTAGTTGGGTTTTGTGTCATGCAATGCTTAGCCATACCAGGCCAATTTACCATTGCCATGTGTTGTCGTTCTCAAAAATTGCAAATGTTCTTTTAGTTTTTTTCAGTTTTTTTTTTTGGATTTCATTTAAACAAAACTCGTGCTAAAATATTCTGGTAGATTGCCTCCAAAAAACAAACCTCTAAATATACATATGTATTTTATTCCTACCAAAACAAACTTGTTTTTCGGCCAAAAAATACAAAAAAAACCAAACTCTTCTGTAGTTTTTGTTTTATACAAACAAGTTCTTACGTAAAAAAAGAAAGAGTTTAATAAACTTTCTTACAGCGAAACAAAAAAAAAACAAAATCGTGTAAGAAAACTGCATTTAAAAAAAAACCTGAAGTAAAATGCGAGTAAAATAATGATTTATTAAGATTCATTATAAAAGTTTTTCTGCTTAACAAACACACATTATATTTCAATCTCACTTGCCACAGCAAAAAAAAAAAAAGACAAACCCTTTATTACCTGGCGAAATTCCGTTATAGAAGTTACATAAACTGCAAAACGTAATAATGTAAGCAAGATTACATGTTTTCTTATTTACGTTTGTTTCATTTTTTTTTGCTCAACCACGGCTCATGTCACTTTAATGATGTTTAACCTGTTAATTTAGCAGTTTTTTTGTTGGTTTCTTTATTTCTGTTACTGCCTGCCTTTTCCTGTCACAAATCTACAAAGAAAAGTTTTCCTTTGGGTTGTGTTTGTACAAAGAATGTCAGTTAGAGACAATTATTTGAAAGGAAAGAGAGGTTTAAAAACAAATTACAGGCAAATGCCAGAAAAAAGGACGAAGGAAGGAAGTCTTAGAAGGAGAAATTTGTATAATCTCGACATGGCTAAGATTGTAGCACACCAATTGACCCCTACCTGTATTATTTGTGGTTAGGGAAGTAACTAGTGATGTCGATTATATAATAAATCGCCAGAATTTGAAAATGTTTTAAAAAAAACTTACCACTTGTTCAATTGTTTTGGATGGATGACTATGGTGAATCGATAAGATTGTAGCAGACCAATTGACCATTATCTGCATTACTTGAGGTTGGGGAAGTAACTAGTAATATTGATTTTTTAATAAAATGATTTAATAAAATAATCAATCGGTTTAGATGAATGACTGTGGGATGTTCCAGATCATTGTAGAAATGACGTTGGCCAAAAAGTATCTGGCTAGCAATTTGATCTTGTGGGAGAAAATCAAAAACTTTTCTTTACATTTACTGGTACACTATTTTCTAATCATTCTTCTGTATAAATTTTACCATTAACTTATAGGGAAGATTGTGCTACCCCATTTCTAAGATCTCACATCACAGTACCCTTAAGAATTCGTTTTGTAAGTGGCACGATCGTAGACCCTCAAAAACGAAACCGATATTGTAACAACACTAGAGGCAAGGGAACTGATACAAAACTAGTCCCGTGATTGGTTCATCGGTTCTAGTTCTAACTCTTTATTAAGAATCTCATTGTAAAAATTTACGGAATATTTTAATTAAAAAGAAGGCACAATTTTGTTACTTTATTGTAGTAACCATAATATGGTTACTGTAAACAAGTATATGTTTGTGACAAATGATGAAGGACTTACCATATTATGTTGCTCTCGGCTTATGGATATCATAATCTGGCAACAGCCCAAAATCCACAACAAACAGTGGCACGTTGTGGATGCAAATGTGGGTTCACTGGAAGCCAAAAGCGGTAATTCTAACAAAGCAATCAGGGTGATGTTCAATAATTCATTCTCTCATCGCGGTTTGTAAGCATGGACATGAAGATCTTTAGGGTAGAAGGGGGACCATACGCCACTTTTTTATTTGAAGCGTTCTCAAATTAAAACCACAATACATAGTCTTAATTTTTTTCTTGTTTCGGATGCTTAGATATGTTGGCTTTAGTTTTGATCATTTCAATCTTGCCTATCTCATCTTAATATATATATATTTTTAACATTTCAAGACTGACCAAAAACGGTGAAACCACCCCAACCAATCAATAAATAGATATAAACGTATTTTACGGTTTTATACCTTAATTCACAAAACAATGAATAATAAACTAGATATTTATTGTTTATTTCACATAACTTACCAAAAAAAATTTAAAATTTTTCAATATTTTATCAACATTTTGCTCTCATCACAAGGATTCCTTGTATCTGGCGTATGTGCCCCAGAGGAAGTTTTAGGTTTAATATAAAGTTTTTTCATACTTCAAATTAAATGACCGAAAAAACTATTGTCACTTATTGTTCACTACTATTGACATTCTATAACCAACCAATATCTTTTATGTATCACAAAAACTAATAAAGTTAGCACAAAAACTTCGCGCGCTGAAATATTTTCACAGCTTGTTGAAAAATCATTAATCGCGACTGGCTCACAAAATATGTAAAATTAAACTTTCAAACTTTCAAGGATGATAAATAATCAATAAACGAATACATAATTTGATAATATAACAAAATCGATTACTCGGTTTTTAAGATATTCGGTGTTGGCAGATGTGCCCCTATGGCGAATGATCCCCCTTTTACCCCACGACATCAACGACTCCGAATTGATGTTATTGGACTTTCACTCTCACGCACTCCTTCGATATCGACATTTAATCGGCTTGTAATTACATGATCTGTGTGTTTAGCATCATCTATTGTTGCAATATCCATGAATTTTTCAATTAATATCTTCAGAGTCGACGAAATTAAATCAATATTAAATTGCAATATCTTCACAATTGATCAAATTAAAACAATATTCCGACCACATTTTGCTCGAAAAATCAAAACTGTTTGTAACCATGAAGACTTAGGTCTGCACCTCATCCACGAGTCCGAATTACTGGACTTCCAGCAACACTCTCACGCACTCCTCGAATTCAGGTAGCGTTTTCGTTTCAGAAGTTTTGTAAATCGAACTCCAGTTTTACTTTGGAGTAAAGATACCTCTTTCAATGTACAAAGTCGTGTGATTTTCAGAAAATCAATTTGTTAATCGCTCGTAATTGAAATCACTCGGTTTACGGAAGAGGGGCAACTGCCTTAGTAATGAAAGGGAATTATTGGAGTAAATTGAGCCCAGTGAAACAAAATATTCGGTCTATTTGAAGCACTAAAACTAATTTTCATAAGAAGAAAGTTTTGGGAAATAGTGATCATGGTTTTTATTGATACTATTGCGAATTATAACCTCTTTAACTTTTTGACTATAAATTCTTGATGATCGCTCAATCGTTGGGTTCTTAATAAATATTGCGTAAATTGAAAATTTTATTATGTTTACGACCTATAGATTTTAATATTTATATCAATCAATTTGAATTTTTATTTACTGTGTTTTTTTCTGTTTCTTTGCAGGTAAATATTTAAATTTTCAATTTGAAATCACTATAAATAACAAAACAATTGAATGAGTGGTAAGTTTTATCAAATCTATTGTAAACCCTTCATCGTGAGTGGCACATTTTACATTTGCGACCTCATAAAGCATATATTTTCTGGATCGTTATAGATAGCGTGGTCGATATAGCCATGTCCGTCTCACCGCCTGTATGTTGGAATCAACTTTCCGATGCCACCAAATAAGTTACAAACATGATTGATACATCAATATATCCGCTATATTCGCACTTAAATTGCTATATTAAATCGGCCCATAAATGGCTTAGATATAAGCACAAACCCCGACTACCTTGAATTTGTCACCCAATTTTTTTTATACCCTACACCACCATAGTGGGGAGGGTATAATGCGTTTGTGCAGATGTTTGTAACGCCCAAAAATATTGGTCTAACACCCACCTTAAATTATACCGATCGACTTAAGGTACGGTCACACACAGCTAATATTTGACGTTTATCGTCAAATATTTCATTGCCTGAATCTGACCACAAATAAAATTTAGAGCAAACAACAAAACAGATGATTTTAGTCAAACAAAATTATTTGTCGGCAAACAAAATATTTTCTTAATGTGAACAAAGTGTGACCACTAGCTACATAAATACCTAAAAAATATATAATTTGATCTTGCAAATATTTTTAAGGTTAAAACACTTATTTCGAATTGTAAAGTAATCATTTTATTAGAGATTTATTGAATTTTGTTATCATATATTGAATTTAATTTTTCACTTTTTGTTTGACCAAACTGCTGCGAAAAAGATTCAGTAAATATATTTGCCGTGTGGTCACACTATATCAAACACATTCATAAAATAATTGTTTGATCAAATAGAAAAAAACAGAAAATTATTTGCTCAGCATGGCGGAAAAATAAGAGGAGATTATTTAAATATTTTTCGTACTAAATTAAAGACACAAATTCACTATTTTTTTTTTAAACATAAATACATATTCAATATTTCTTGAATATTTGTTATTTAAATTATTTTCACTAAATAATTGCATCAATAAATGAAGTCTTCTTCTTCACATAAAAGTCATTCAGCCTAGGATGACATACTGGGAGAAAAACTAATTGAAGACATGAAGTCTATGTTGCGATTTTTGCAATTTTATGCGATTTATATTTTTATACGTTTAACATAGTCTGATGTTTGATTATTTTTTATTTATACATGGAGTTTGTCTATTTCCAAAATTTAAAATTGCTCATATGTACAAATGGAATATTAACTGAAATTTTATACAGATTGAATTTAAAATCAAAGAAAATTTTTCATACATACATAAATAGTATGAATTGATTGTAATTAAAAAATAATTCTTAAACAGTATGATCTGTTTAATTTTTTTTTACTGCAGAAGAAGAATATGTCTAATAGCATTTTTCCCTTTTCTGATTTTAGTATCATACAAAAATTTTTATTATAAATTTTTAGATAATCCGATTGAATTGGAATTAATTAAAAAATTATGTAAAAAAGGTAAACATTTCCATAAAATTTAACAATATTTGTGAACATGTTCTTATTCTGAATGAAAAAAGTTTGGAAAAAGTCGTGTTCGATTAATAATATGTATTAAAAAACCAATAAGCATTTTTACTGGAATTCAAGTTGATAGAAAGTGTAATTCAAGCCTTGAGTTATAGTCAAGCAATTGAATTACAGTTGTATTACACTTTATTTCAATAGCATTCTCCAGTAAAAAGGAAACATAAATTCAAGCCATATGTTTTTTGTTTGAAAAATATTTAATATTTCAAATATTTTTCAAGTATAAAACATGATTACATTTCCATTCAATTTCAATTATGAATTGTGATAGTAATATAATTTAATAAATAAACATTTAATAATTATATTATTAAATTGTTCAAGCCTGTGTTCTTTTCGCGATTTGTTTTCATTATTTAGCGATTTTTAATTTAAGATATAGCAACACTACTTTTGCGATAACACATGATGAAACAGCTGTTATTTGACGCTGTTTGATCTTGCAAATGAATTGCAAGATCAAATAAAAAAATACCCAAAATGCAGGAAAATATTTGCTGTTTAGTGGTCACACATTGGTCACATTACAAGAATGTTTTCATATTGGCAAATAAATTTGTTTGACCAAATTCAGCTGTTTTCTTGTTTGCAGTGCAAAAATATTTTCTGTTCAAACTAGAAACATAAAATATTTGACGCTTAAATAAAAGTACTGAAATTTCATAATTCTTTCAAATGTAAAACAAAATCTGGTAATATTTTACTTTCTAGAAATGTCTTTTTTATTGATGAAAGAAATTAAAGTTGTTTTGCAGCTTTATTTAATAATTATTTAGAACAAATATTACCATAAATGTGACCACAAGTCAAATATATTTTCCCCTTTGTGTGTTTGATAATATTTCGGTGTAGTTTGATTAAACAAATATGGCAAATAAATGTGTACAGTGTGAACACAAAATCAACCCATGAATTATTTGATGTAGTTTTGATCAAACACATGAAACATCTTGTGTCAAATAATTTGCGTAGTCTGACCCTACCTTTAGAATCACTTTCTGAAATTTGGTACATATAATTTTTTCGGCTCAAGGACCAAGCCTATTGAAACTGGCTGAAATCGGTCTATTATTTCACCTAGCCCCCATACAAATTTCCTCCCGAAATTGGACTTTATCGGTCATAAATGTTTAATTTATAAATGTATAGCCACAAGTTGTGCTCCAAATAAGTTTTATATATATGTCACCAAATTTTTTTATGATCGGTCCATAATTAGTCATAGCACCCATATATGCCCGCTTCCGAAAATCACTTTAACGTGCATAAATCGCTTAAAAATTTTGGTATACACACAAAATTCAACATAGTTACCTTTAATATAGACATAAATCACACGACCTAATTTCATGGTGATCGGTCTATAATTGGTCATAGCTCCCATATAAGACCCACTTCCGAAAATCACTCAAAAATATAAATTATTGAAATTTTAAGAGAAAAATGTTTTTGCTCTTTTACTTAGTGTAGGGTATTATATGGTCGGGCTTGACCGATCATACTTTCTTACTTGTTTTCACCAAAATTTGTTTTAACAAATTCGCCACAAAAATATTTTTTTTCGTCCAACTTTTTTTCTCCAAAAATTGTTTTCATTGTTTTTCTTAAGATAAACTTTGGTGAAGGGTATATAAGATTTGGCACAGCAGAATATAGAACTCTTATTTGTTTTAAATTGAACTGGTTACTTTTCTAACCTAAGGTAATGCAGATAGTGGTTTATTTGTCTGCTGCTGCTCTGACAGTGAATAAAAATATTTTATTTTTTCTTTAGCGATCTGGTGAACAAACTAGCGAATAGTAATGTAGAAGGTGGTTGGTTAATGAAGCTATGATGACATAAGTGTTAAATTCGTCGGCAAGTGCAATCGAGCAGGACCCAGATAATAAAAGTTCAGAGCACAAGGGCTATAATTTGTAACTAGTTTTGAAAAGATAATCGTTAAAACTTGAATGTTTTAAACATTGTATTTGAATCGAAATACATAATAACGCCCTGGGTTCAACATTTCCTTAAAAAGGTTTTAAGATCTTAGATCTTCAATTAACAAAGACGGATTTGTGACTCTAGTTCTAGCTATTGCAGTTGTTATAGTCCTTTTTATAAAGTTTCCACTGTATAACTAAGATCTGGTGCGTGTGCGTTTTAGTTTTGCCAGCCTAACTTTATTTCATCTTCAGCTCATGACATTTGAGTTGGCTGATTCGTTTTTTTATTTTTTATATTCTTCTGATTTCTGTTGTTTTCATTTGCAATGCTACTTTTAAAATCTGTTTATTTGTTTTTTTATATGTCTGTTTATCCAAAAGTCCGTCCTCCATCCATTCAACTAACTAACAGACTGACTGGCCTGGGCCGTTTCCCTGAACTGGTACTTGTTTGCCTTGGTTTGGTCATAAAGTTTTTGTGTCTTTTTTTTGTTTGCTTTTAATTCTTGTCTTCTTGTGTTGTGTTCTACTCACTGTTGCCCATCACGTCTTGGGTTACTTCTGCTACTTCTTCTTCATGTCATTTACGCTTCATTTGCAGTTTTATTTTTTTTTAATTTTTTCTTAAAGAAGAAATGTATGTTGTGGTTGTATCTTTATCTTTCGCCTTGGCTGGGTTTTTGCTAGATAGTTTGTTGTTCTTCTACTCTACTCATGATTTAAGTAAAAGAAGATGAGAATCGTCTTCTTTCTTCTACTTCTAGAGATGGTTTAGTAGGTTTTGTTTGTCTTTTTGTAAGAAAATAATTCTATCTTTTGTTTTTTGTTTTATTTTTGCATGACTTTGAACTTTTATAATGCTTCATTTGATGAGCAGATTTTAATCTTAAAGCTGAGTTTGAAATGAGCTGTGTAGCGGTGTTAGTTAGTTGTCTTGTCTTGGTGATATTCGTATTTATAGGTTTGTTGCTTTTAAACTGTTAATTTAAGAGGATCACTTTTTAACTAGGGAGGGGGACTCTATTGTTTTATATATAAGACTCTGAAGTAAGACTCCCTAGGTAAAAAATCTAGCTAGTAAATTCGCACGATGCTCCACCCATTTCACCGGTTCTGAGTATGTTCCTTTTCTACATAGAGATTCGCTACGAAGTAACTGATCTTGACTGATCGCTACTAAAGTAATTAAAATATGATTTATATTTTGACATATATTTGTTTAGCTTTAAAACTATTAAAATTATTTATTTTTTGCACTTAATTCACAATATTTTTATTATAAAATAAAAAGAAATTTAAACTGCTCTCGTAAAATTTAATAGTATTTATTTGTAGTTATTTGATATAAATAGGATTTGTGTTAGTCTGTTTAAAAAACAAACTGACTGACAATCATTCACCACTGTTTGTTTTTTCAAATATAATTTATTTTTTTTTAATTGACATTTCTTGTACAAAATCAGCACCATCATCTTTATGGCATATTTCCTTTAATATGACTTATATGGATCATTAAAATTTTGTTTATGATTTTAATGGAATATTTGTGTAACAAAAATTAGAAAATTAATTGATCTTTTCAAAATCTACATATTCAAATGAAAGTATTTAAAGTAATAAAGCAAAAATATGACTTAAAAAGAAACGTCTGAAATAAGAAATATTAATTTATATTTATATTTTAAGAGAATATGACTTAAAAATGCGATACTTTTAGTTTTTATTTCGAAACATTTTAATATCAATTTACTGAAAGTATTGGCCATAGTTGTCCATGACATTTTCCCATCTTTCTGGCAACATAAGGATTCCGAGCCTGCTCCGATAACTTTTTGAGGCCAAGAACGAAACAAGTCAATATGGGATACTATGTTCAGAAGTGATGCCTATCCCAGATAGAGCGTTCTGCATCGATCGAAACAAATAGTAGTTGGACGGTGTACGGTCCGGACTAAAAGAGGGTGAGGCAAAACATCCCAACCACTTCTTTCTAAATAGTTTTTAACAGGTATTGCAACATGTGGCCGAGAGAAGACATCATTGAATATTATAGTTTCATGTCTGGCCGCATATTCTGGGGTTTTTAGGCCAATGCTAGCTTCATACGAATCAGTTGCGTTCAGTACAGGTTCCTAGATTTCAGCAGTTCATAATAAATAGGGTCCTTTTGTTCCGACCAAATATAGAGAATTTTTTTTTGAACCATGGATGTTTGACTTTGGTGTCGGTTCGGCTGGTTGGCCGGGCTTCACATACGATCTTTTCGGATTATCGTAATGGATCCATTTTTCATCGCAAGTAATTATTCGGTACAAAAACGACTTTATTTTATAGCTTTCAAGCAGCATTTCAGACATACACAATCGTCATTCAATATCTATCAGCTTCAATTCGTATGGTACCCAATTTTCCTGCTTTTAGATGAATTCTGCTGCTCGCAAACGGTTTTAAATTGCTGCTTGAGTAGCTCTCGCAAGTTGACCCGATGAAACACATTCATCATAAGCTTCGGTGAGCTTCAACGGAATTTTGTTCTTAAATTAAAGAAAAAATTCGACATTATTTGAAGCAAAAAAACTTTGTTTGCACGTGGTTTCAAATCAAAATCTAGGTGGACAAAATTATGAAATTCGGTATCTTCAGAATTTGGAAAAGCGAAGTTTTTCGGAAGCTAACAATCTGCTCTCCTTCAATACAAATGGGTTTTTCAATTGGACATTTCGCTTTCTCGACAGAAGCGCCAGAAGTTCAAAAAATTTTGAATCATATTTTCGTTAATTTTTTTTAGTATTTTACTGCTTTACTAAATTACATATATCTCAATTGTTTTACCATATAGAAATTCATACTTCAAAACATAGATGAACATTGATATAGGCTTTTATTAAGTGTATATGTTATATTTATGGGCCTCTCCATTTTCCTGTTATAGTCCTTTAAACTTGGGTCTCAAATATACTGATATTTTTTTTTTTTCTAAGAATGCACAGTGGTTTAGAAACTTTTTTTCTTTGGAAATAATTCGGTATCTTGGGAAATATTGGAGATAGTGTTACGAAATTTCACATGGTATGAGCTGAGGTGCTTTCGAGTTGATTTACGTTTGTTCAGCTTCCTTGGGCCAATGGAGGCCAGTGCGTAGCCCCTCAAAGTTGGTCACCTCGGGTCTCAAATTTATTAAAAAAATCGCCAAAAATCCATTTATGACCCAAATTAGCTGAAATTTTGAATGTAAATGGTCCTTGAGGAGATCTACAAAAACTACGCTTACAAGTGTGGGTTATTTCTATTAGTTGAAGAGATATTCAGGTTTATTGATTTATTTTTTTTTTAATTTTGCTAGATCTTTTTATGGTTTTTTAGGGCAGGGTTGAAATTTATTTTTAAAATATCAGCTATATTGTCGATAAAATTTTAAATAAAATAAAAATAACTTGCTAACAGTTATCTCTTCCATATAAAAAGTTATACGCATCCAAAGTTGGAACTTGTAAAAAGGGCCGTATTTTTTACGTTTTTTTCCAAAAAAGCCCAAATATTTTTTCTTTTGTAGAAAAAAATTTTCTTCGGGACTATATAAAATTTTTATATTATCCGAAAAGATAACTTAATGCAAAAGAGTGTAAAGAAAAATTTGGCTCACTTAATCGGACATACTACCCCCCCAGTCCTATCCAAACTTGGCCAATTTTAAAAGTAAAATTTCGGTTTGAGTAGAAAAGTCGAAAAAGGCAAAGCACCGATCCACGAAAAAGCTTCATATTTGTATAACCCCATATGTTTCTTAAATACCTACTAAGTATTTTTACTATCATACAGTAAATAACTTCACAGTAGGCACTTTTCTAAAAAAAACTCAGTTTTTGGAACACATTTTCCCCGTTTTAGGAATTTCAGTATTTGAAAATAAAAAATATCAAAAATTGTAATGCCAATGATTTAAGGACATTTCAGTCTATATTGGTTCCAAATTTTGTTATGTTATCTTTAATTGTTAAAATTTTACATTAATTCAAATTTTATATTTTTATTCGTGGAAAATCACCATATGAATTTTTTTTTTAGTTTTTAAGGTAAATGAAGTCCCAAAATTTTATAAAATTATTTAATTTTACTAAAATATCAATCCACAAGTCATAATGTTTTTAACAATATCAAATACTTATATAAAAAGCCTTTATTTACTCCTCAGAAGTTCCACAAACCATGGCCCCTTTGAAAAATGTTTACGTTTTTTCATATATTTCATGCAAATGTTATTAATTCAAATTTAAATTTTGAATTCAAACACATACTGACTTAACAGACATTTTTGTGTAATCGGAGACACCAATTCTATATAAAAAGAGCGCCAAATAATTTTGTCCAACTAGATTTTGATTTGGAACCACAATGGTTTGGCGTAATTTCATAACTTTGAGTTAAGAAGATACGCCATCTATTATAAATCCCGCATTTTTAAGTCATACACCCAATGTTTTATCGATAACTTTTCCACAGAAATCTTATAATATCGATAGAAAACTTTGGTTATCGATAACTTTTCGATAGAAAACTTATAATATCAATAAGGTTTCTATAGAAAACTTGACATATCGATAACTTTTTCATATAAAACCTGAATTATCGATAATTTATCTATAGAATACTAGAGTTATCGATAACTTCTCTATAAAAAAACTGATAAATCTTTTCTATAGAAAAATCAGCATGTCGTTATGTTGATTTTGGAAAACTGAAGTTATCGTTGATTTTTTTTTGAAAAACAATTAAATATTTCTATAAAACTCAAGTTATTGATAACATTTCCATGGAAAACTAAAATGATCGACCAACTTTTTTACAGAAAATGTATTGTATCTTCCTCATAACGGTACCTACATAGAACTTTAAAGCTTTTTGCAATTCAACCTCATTTAGAAATCATATAAATTCTGGCTACATTTAGAAAACAGTTGTATTTTTTTTTGTTGTTCAGGCACAAATTAATTTTGCATACAACGCACGCGTACTAATACACAAAACCGTAGTGATGATCAACCCAAACAACACAATTTTCCACTTTAATTAGTTGATTACGAAATTGTTGGAATTGTGATTAAAAGCTACCATAAAAAAACAGAGTTTCTACAAAGCTCATGGAATGAACTCATAAATGTCTGACTTTAAAAAAATAAAACAGAAAAAAAAAATTAAATAAAAAAAACCAACCTTAATCAACACATCCAAACTAAGCAATAAGAGAGAGATATAATAAAAGAATATTAAATTATATGAAACTAAAAATGACGCGTCAAAGTTTAGTCTTTATGACTTCAGCGTTTTAAACTCCATGGGGTTTGGTCAGTCTCACTCGCTATCCCCAATACTCTTACCACCATCGGTCATATACTTCGAATGTGTGAGTTGGGGTTTTGTGTGAATCGAGTTCACAATTTAAAAAAATTCATGCCACAATTAAAGTAATTGTGTTATATGTATAACGTTTTATTTACTCATATTCGTATTACTTGAAAAAAAAAACAAACCTCTAGTTGCTATTTTGTTTATTGTGTTATTTTTTTCAGCAATAAATAAAAAAAACGAAAAAAATAAAAATTTCTTTAAATAAATTTCATGTTGACGTATAGAGCGACGTTAATGATGATGTTGAAGTTGATAATGATGGTGCTGAGCTGATGTGTTTATTAAGTATTTTTTGTGAAAAAAAAAGATCATTGACTCTTAATGGTTTGCAACAAAGTTGCTTAACTCTAGTTAAAATGATCTATGATTCTAATGATTACTACACTCGTTATTGAAATGTTAGTTAAAATTAGAATAGTGTAAACTTGTTTGATTTTGTTACAACATGCTAACTTCTTATTACTTTTTGACACTAAGTAAGCACATTTGTAAGCCAGAGAGATTGAGGGTTGGAACCAAAGGGCTTTTTAGTTCAAATTTAAGATTCAATGAACTGTGGTAATTCGTATGAAATCCAAGATTTCAAAATCTTTACTTAAATTCTCCTATATGTAAAATTTTCTATAACCAGGAATAGTGGCTGCTGTTTAAGTAAATAAGTCAAGTCAAACTGATTGTAATGCAACAAATTAACTTTTTATTCACTTAATAATTTGATTTCTGTGCCAACTTTAAGAGTAACATGTAGTATTATTTTCATAAAATGCAAACAAACACACAAATAATTTCATAAATTTGTGGTTTTTGATGGAAAATGATATGTATTGACAGTTAAACCACAATAACAGAAGAAATATTACAAAGAAAAAGAAAATATTACACTCGTACTCTCTGCTTTAAGATAACCGAAGCAACATTTGATTCCAATTTACTATTTTTTCTTTTATAAGACTTCCGTATTGTTTTATGAACACAAAATAATAATTTAATTTGTTTATGTAAATTATACAATAATTAAAATGCAGACACAAATAACATGCTTTTTTTTGTATTTATTTAAAAAGAAATCAAATTAATAAACAAACAAAATTTCACTTTAAAAAGAAAATTTATTGAAAACTAAAACAAAATTGTCACGGTTTAAAGCTTTGCTGCACTTGGATTGTTTAAATATTTGATGAATTAAAAAAAAAATACATTATTTTTAACAAATATTTATTTGCTCTTGCATGAGTTTTGTAAGAGCAAACAATGGTGAACAACAAATAATGACCTCTTCTAAATTAAAACATGTTTGGCTAAATAAATTTTTCAAAAAAAAGTGATATCAATCGTTTAGTGGTAGTTTGATAACTTTTTTAGAAAAAATTTGGTGAATGTGTTTCATCGGTTTCATCGTGCGACAGATGTTTCGTGCGGTTCAGAAGCGATGATTTTGACACGGAAAACAAGGATCGCCCAGACCAGCCAAAAAAGTTTGAAGATCAGGAATTCGAGGCATTACTCCATGAAGATTGTTGTCAAACTCAACAAGAGCTTGCAAAATCATTGGGAGCTACTCAAGCAGCAATTTCAAAACATTTACAAGTAGTAGAATTTTTCCAAAAACAGGGAAATTTGGTAACAAAGACGACTTTGTATGTCTGAAATGCTGCTTGAACTCTACAACAGAAAGTTAATGCTCAGTATTTGGTGGGACCGAAAAGGTCCTATTATGAGCTGCTGAAATCTGGGTAGACCTGTACCTGTAGACCTGTATCGTTTGACAACTGATTCGTTTGAAGCGAGCATTGACCGATAAACGCCAGACTTGCAATCGTAATATTCCATCATGACAACATGTTGCAATACCTGTTAAAAAGTATTTAGAAAGAATTGGTTGGGAATTTTTGCCTCAGCCGCCTTATAGTCTAGACCTTGCACCGTCCGTCTACTATTTGTTTCGATCGATGCAGAGCGCTCTCTCTGGGATACGCTTCACTTTGGAACAGAGTATCCGATATTCATTTGATTCGTTCTTGGCCTTAAAAGAGGAGCAGTTCATTTGGCTCGGAATCCATATGTTGCCAGAAAGATGGGAAAAAGCCATACCTAGCAATGGCCAATACTTTGAATAAATTTATATTGAGCAAATGTTTCAAAATAAAAGCTAGAAATCTTAAAAAATCACGCATTTTTAAGTCATACTCCAATTATTTATAGAAAAGTTATGGATACCTTAAGATTTCTAGAATCAATTTATCGATATTATTAGTTTTCTATAGAAAAATTTAAAATTGATCAGTTTTCTATAGAAAAGTTATCGATAACTCACGTTCTATATGAAAAAGTTATCGATAACATATGTTGTCTACAATTTATTGATAATTTATGTGTTGAAGAGAAAAATTTTCGATAAGTCATTATCAGGGAAACCAAAATATGCAAATGCATGTTTTTTCTGGTGAGTCTAATGGGCAAATGGATAAGATATTTACACGTTTCAGAACTATTTAAGAATTCTGGCATCGATTTGTGAGTGCATATTTTTGCATATTTTACCCTTAAATGCATATTTTTGCATATATTTGTTTTAAGAGCATATTTATGTCATATTTTACTGTTTAATAGCATATTTTGACTTTATCAAAAAAACATTTTTTTTTTACTTATTTTTCGCTGTTGTTTTACAGGTTTTTACTTCCTTTGTTTAAAATTCAAAATTGAAAAATATATGGCTTTTTTTAATAAAAAATAAGCACTATTTTAATAATATCAAATTTTAGTTCTAATTCAAACTTAACCGTTCTTTAATATTAAGAGAATGTACAATAGCACAATATATAAAATATAATATGAGAAACAAAGACAGCAATATTCACATTAAAATTATAACTTCCATTGTGAATATTGTGTTCAATGTGTCAATGTAATTTGATAAATTTAATACTAAAACAATAGCGGCTTGCTTTTATATGTGAAATTTTGACTGTTTACTGTCAAAGTTAGTACGAAACAAATATCCGTCGTTTTGTTTACTACTTTTTACCAACTGCCACCACAGCCTGTTGTAGCTCGCTGGGGACATGGCTTTCAGCTTTTAATTATTACGCCAACAATTTTGAAAAAATTTGTGAAGTCATCAATGCTTTAAATCCTGAGGAGTCTCAGTTTATTAACATTGCTAAAGATGCGTTAAAAACACCTACAATAAAAAATGACTTTATTTTTATAACGTCAAGTTTTGGATTTATTGAAACATTTATTAAAAAATCTCAAACAGCTGGGCTTAAAATGACCGAACAGTATAATTTAGTGGAACAAACATTTAAAAATATCGATAAAATACCAAATTGTAGTATTAAAACTAATATTAAAATAAAATTTGAACAAATAATAGGAAAAAATGAAGGATTAAAAATTTTAGAAAGCATTTGTAAACTGTTTAAAGAGGACTTTCCTCAACACAGATTTCAAAATTAAGTGTTAAATATTATCTTTTAAATTTGCTCCTATAACATCAGTTGATGTCGAAAGAACATTTTGTATATAAATGTTTTCAGATTCAATAGACAACGATTTTTATTTGAAAATTTAAGTCAACATTTTTTAATTTATGCCAATAATAACCACAATTGAAGAAGTGACTTTATATTTATATAAAATATCATCAAAAAATACCTCTCGGGGCCTTTTCATACTTTAGTTCCTATTGTTTCTATGTTTTATTTATTTTTTATACTTATTTTAGTTCTTGTTAGTTTTGTTTATTTTATGTTACTTTACCTTTTTAGAAATGAATTGTGTTGATTTTTTTAAATAAAAGTATATTTTGTTGTTAAAAATTATGTAAAAGTTTGTTTTTTTAAGAGCATATTTTTAAAATTTTAAGAGCATATTTAAAAGTTTTTACTGCATATTTAAAGCGCTTAAAACGCTTTTTTTAGAGCATATTTCCGGTTTCCCTGGTCATTATCGATATTATAAGTTTTCTATCGAAAAGTTATCGATAACTTAATTTTTCTTAAAGCAGTTATCGATAAAAGTTATCTGTACACAAGTTATTGATAACTTAAGTTTTGTATAGAAAAGTTATCGATAACTCAAATTTTCTTGAGAAAAGTTATGGATAACTTATGTTTTGTAGAGAAAAGTTTAAAAAAGGTTATCGATTTTTCAGTTTTTATAAAAAAGTTACGAATATCTTGAGTTTTCTATAGAAAAGTTATCGATATCTTGAGTTTTCTATAGAAAAGTTATCGATATCTTGAGTTTTCTATAGAAAAGTTATCGATATCTTGAGTTTTCTATAGAAAAGTTATCGATATCTTGAGTTTTCTATAGAAAAGTTATCGATATCTTGAGTTTTCTATAGAAAAGTTATCGATATCTTGAGTTTTCTATAGAAAAGTTATCGATATCTTGAGTTTTCTATAGAAAAGTTATCGATATCTTGAGTTTTCTATAGAAAAGTTATCGATATCTTGAGTTTTCTATAGAAAAGTTATCGATATCTTAAGTTTTCTGTGGACAAGTTATCAATATTATAAGTTTTTATGGGAAAAGTTAGTGATTTATCAGTTTTCTATAGAAAATTTATCGATTTATCAGTTTTCTATAAAAAAGTTATCGATATTTTGAGTTTTCAATATAAAAGTTAGCGATAACTTTAGTTTTCTATAGAAAAATATTCGATTTTATAAGTTTTCTAGAGAGAAGTTATCGATAACTTAAGTTTTCAAGAGAAAAGTTATCGATATTATGGTTTTTATGGAAAAAGTTATCGAATTATTAGTTTTTTATAAAAAAAAGTTTTCGTTGTCTTGAGTTTTCCATAGAAAATTTAGTGATAACTTTAGTTTTTTATAGAAAGTTATCGATGTTATAAGTTTTCTATGGATAAATTATCGATTTTATAATTTTCATATAGAAAATTTATCGATAACTTAAGTTTTCTATAAAACAGTTAAACATTCGAAACCTCTATTTTTTCACATTTATTAACTGCACCCCTGCCCCTCTTTAAGTGTTGCAGCCCCAGCATCTAATACATGTACGTGTAAAGTACTTAATAAAATAAAAAACTCCTACAAATATTATTTCATAACACAGTACAACACATGATTTTGGGACTCAATTCTGACAATTGCACGTGAAAGTAGCCCCAAAAATAAGAACTTCTGCATCATTAGTTTTGTCAAGTTGGCTGCCGTAAAAATTTAATGGCCATACGAATTTTTTTCGTCAAGGTGGATTTTTATCACTTTTTCTATATTTTAGCACGGTTATATCTCGTATACCGTACGGAGTATCTCTTTTGTGGCTGAAGGAAAGTTGTAGATATTGAATAGTAGAAAAAAAGTACGGAACATACCTACCCGAAAAAAGTGCATCCAGTGCCTTAAAAATCGCAAAAATGCTTATTTTTTAATTTTTTTTACCAATTTTTCACCTTTTTTGATCAATAACTGGATTACAAATCCAATTATGGACCGATCACCATGAAATTAGGTCGTGTGATTTGTTTCTATATGAAAGTTATTTATCATGAATTTTGTATGTATACCATAATTTTTAACAGATTTATGCACTTTAAAGTGATTTTCGGAAGCGTGTCTTATATGAGAGCTATGACTAATTATGGACCGATCATAAAAAAATGTGGTATATATAATTTGTTCGGCCCAAGGAAGAAGCCTGTTGAAATTGGCTGAAATCGGTTCATTATTTCACCTAGCCTCCATACAAATGTCCTCCCGAAATTGGACTTTATCGGTCATAAATGTTTAATTTATATATGTATCTACACAAATTTCGCTCCAAATAAGTTTTGTATATACAAAATTCATGTCAAAAAATTTTATTATGATCGGTCCATAATTATTCATAGCTCCCATATAAGTCCCGCTTACGGAAATCACTTTAAAGTGCATAAATCTGTTAAAAATGATGGTATACATACAAAATTCATGATAAATAACTTTCATATAGACATAAATCACGCGACCTAATTTCATGGTGATCGGTCCATAATTGGATTTGTAATCCAGTTATTGAGCAAAAAAGGTGAAAAATTGGTAATTTTTTTAAAAAAAATGGGCATTTTTGCGGTTTTAAGGCACTGGATGCATCTTTTTCGGGTAGGTATGTTCCGTACTTTTTTTCTACTATTCAATATCTACAACTTTCCTTCAGCCACAAAAGAGATATTTCGTACGGTATACGAGATATAACCGTGCTAAAATATAGAAAAAGTGATAAAAATCCACCTTGAGGAAAACAAATTCGTATGGTCATTAAATTATTACGGCAGCCAACTTGACAAAACTAATGATGCAGAAGTTCTTATTTTTGGAGCTACTTTCACGTGCAATTGTCAGAATTGAGTCCCAAAGCAATGAACTGAAAAATGTTGTACTGTGTAATTAATAATATTTGCCCAAGGAAAGGTCAGTTTTTTTTTTGTAATGACTGTCTTCTTTGATGATTCCAAGAAAACTAAGTAACTACAACAAATAATTTAGAGAACCACCTTAAAAAACAAAACTACAACAGGGCGTTTAGATAAATGCAACATTAAGTGGTAAATTGCATGTCAAAATAATGTTTTGTAGCAAGTGTTTGTGTGTGTTCCTTCCACACACACATAACAAATGAAATAACGGAAATTGCAGTAAGAAGAAGTTTGTTGCAAAAAAACACAAAACACCAGCTACAACAAACTGAAAAAAAATGATGTAAGAACATTTAACAGCCACATTAAATTGAAGGTGCGACCAACAGCTAAAAATGCTTTTTATTAAATTAAATGTTGCAAACACGTCAATATAGAGAAAAAACTAAAGTTTTTTTTTTGTTGCAATTGTGTAAAAAAGCCAATGACCCACGCAACACTTTATTGTGTGGTGCATACACATGGAAGAATATTCTATAATAAAGAAGCAATATGGATTTTTCTTTGCAACTCTCCTCTCTAAAGTGTTGCCAAAATAGCAGCAATAAATTTAGTTACTTTAGCCAGTAGAAGTGGTTGTTGTCGTCGAGGCAACAATATGCTTTAAAGCTAAAGAACTAAACAAATATGTATGCAATGCAATGGTGGCAACATGTTGTTTGGGTTGTATTTCAGTTTAAGTTTTGGGAGGATTTTTGGGAGGGTTAGTTACTTTGCAACCATAAAACCAACTTTAAACAAAACTAATAAATAGAAAAAAACACAAAACTTTAAGGTAGGTTGGTTTCTTGCAACCAACCAGAATAGTTTCTAGAACCCACCATTATACACTCGTAAGTCTTTAAACTTTGGTAACAAACAATTACCCAAAGCTTTTGTTTTTGTATGTCTCCTTTTTAGTGCAACTGTTGAAATGTCTGGGAATCTTGTAACTTTTTGTTGAGTTTGTTTTTTTATTTTTTAAGTTTTTGCCATTTTTGCTGTTTAAGAACTTTATGGTTGGAAGATTTTTCAAAAATCCGCTACGTTTTTAAATCCACTTTTAAACACAAAACGAATAAAAGCGCTGCTCATGTTGCTGTTCAAGATACGAACAAAAAAACGTATGTGAAGTCATGCGTTACATTTCAAGATATTGAAAATTGAAAATCACTTTTAACACGCAATATTTTTAACAAGTTTTTTTTTCGTTTATTTGTTTTACATTGATTGCAAGCAGCAAGAGAAGCAAACAAAAAAAAAACTGCATTAAAAAAAGGTTGCCTTGCATATCGAAATATCAGGTAAAGTGAATGTCTTTTATAAAAACGATATTGAATTGTAAAGTTATTGAAGCAAAGACGAGCAGAAATGGACAAACGTAGAGGAGCCAATTGATTCATTTTCTCATATTTAAGCCACAAAATAAATAGTAATTAAAATGAGTTTAAATGTGGCCAGATTCTAAGTCATTATAGGAATTGTGTGTAAAATATATAAACTTCCTTCGTACTTAGTAGAAATACTTTGAAGATCTTATTACCTTTTAAACTCTTAGGTAATGAGTACCACTTCTCGCCTGCATTACATAAAGTTCTCAACTAATACTAGGCCCCATTAGTTATTGTTAATTTCCATTTTAAATATTCAACTAATTTGTGTTTTTTTCTTTGTCTTCTTTCAAAACCAAACTATAATCGTATTAATATTTATAATCTTTACATTTATGAGGCTGAAATTGTTTAACAAGTCATTAAACTTCAAACACAATCAATCGATAAATTTTCTTTTATTCAGATATAAATACAACTAATACTACAAGACACGACACTTTCAAATGAATTTTATAACGTAAAAATACAAAACAAAAAAATGTTGAAAATTATATTTGAAATATTTTTATGGTTTTTCTTTCTTCTATTTTTGCCATTTTAATTTCATATTAAAACTTAATAAAGCTGCGCTTAAAATGAAAGAGAAAAATTTAATGAAACTAATAATAGTAAATATTAAATAAATATGTAATATATAGTTTTAATACAGCTCGTACATATGTACTCACATACATACCTGGTACATTTTGTATTAAATAATGAAATGTTTCGAAAACTAAAATGAAAAAAAAAAAACACAGCCACTGCTCAGCTTAAAACAAAAAGAAAGTTTATTAAACTTTTGGAAAAAAAAACAACAACTAACAATATGAAATAACTAATAAAAACTATTTTATAATGAAAGAAAAATTTATTTGATATTTTTTTTTGAAGAAAACTATTAAAAATTTAATATGAAAACATATGTTGTTTGTCTTGTAGACATACCCTACTCGATTATATAGAATTTGTTTAAATTGAAAAATTTAGGAAATTAAAAAAAAATTGCAAACTTTAAAAAGCTAAAAAATAGCTGTCGAATAATTTTTTCTAGGGTAATTATGACCCAATAAACTCAGAACAACCATCAGAAACTATGTTTTGGGACCAGGTGCAAAAAGGTGAAGAGTACCTCAAGACATTGTTGCCAGTTTAGGTGTAAAAAACCAAACCAAACGATTTTATTGAAAAACTAATGAAAAAGAACTAATAAAAAATATTTCGAATAGATCCGACGACAAAAAGTTAGTAAAACTTTTATTAAAAAAAAAAAAAAAAATGACACAAAATTTCACGTGCTAAATTATGATAT
This sequence comes from Calliphora vicina, assembly GCF_958450345.1. Lineage (NCBI taxonomy): Eukaryota > Metazoa > Arthropoda > Insecta > Diptera > Calliphoridae > Calliphora > Calliphora vicina. The sequence goes on along the minus strand of NC_088782.1, from coordinate 33,169,231 downwards.
CACTTACAAAACAGCTGACAGACCAAAAACTAAAAGTCAGAATGCATTTCGACCTTCGAGGGAAATGTTAACAAATCAGTAACTAAAGTCACAGTTAAATTTAAAAAAGAAATTATAATTACTTTTTGAGATAATTGGTCTTTTAAAATGTACATGTTCACACAATTTCAAGGCTACTCCTTATCAATATAAATTCTTTATATAAAAGTTATCGATATTATAAGTTTTCTATTGAAAATTTATCGATATCTTAAGTTTTCTATAGCAAAGTTATCGATATCTAGAGTTTTTCTATAGAAAAGTTTTCAATATCTTAAATCTTTATAGTAAAATTATCGATATCTTGATTTTTTTTTTATAAAAAAGTCGATATCTTGATTATTCTATAATAGAGTTATCGATAGCTTAAGTTTTCTATAGAAAAGTTATCAATAACTTAAATTTTCTATAAAAAAAGTTAACGATAACAAAAGTTTTCTATAGAAAAATTGTCGATAACTCATATCTTCTATAGAAAATGTATGAATATCTTGGGTTTTCTTAAGAAAATTTGTCGATATCTTGAGTTTTCTATAGTATATTGGATGTATGACTTAAAAATGCGGTATTTTTTCAAATGTTTAGCTTTTATTATGAAACATTTGTACAATATAAATTTGTTCAAAGTATTGGTCATAGTTAAGACCTTTTCCCATCTCTCTGGCAACATATGTATTTTGTGCCAAAAGGGGGACGGTGCACGGTCTGGATTATAAGGCGGGTGAGGCAAAACTTTCCAACCACTTCATTCTAAATACTTTTTAACAGGTATTGCAACATGATGGCGAGTAGTGTTATGATGGAAAATTACGGTCTTGCCTGGACCCATTTATTGGGCATCTTTCGGCCAATGTTCGCTTCAAACGAATTAGTTGTGTTCGGTACAAGTTTCCTGTGATGGTGTGGTCAGATTTCAGCAGCTCATTGGACACTTTTGCTCCCACCAAATACAGAGAGTTACCTTAGCGCCATGGATATTTGGCTTTGGTGTCGATTAGGCTGGTTTTCCGGGCTTCACATACAATCTCTTACGCTTCGGGTTATCGTAATGGATCGATTTTTCATCGCAAGTACTTGATTTTCTTTTATATCCTACAAGCATCATTTCGGATATGCAAAATTGTCTTTCAAGGTCCATCGGCTTCAATTCGTATAGTACCAAATCTCCCTGCTTTTGAATGAATACTGCTGCTTGCAAACGGTTTGAAATTGCTGTTTACACTACACAGTGGGGCAGAATCAAAATTTTTTGAAAATAAATCTGGTATTTCTAAACGGCTAATCTGATCGGAATAAAATTTAACGTAGCCAATGGGTATTCGAGTTTAAGTTATTAATATGGGCCCTACAAATGCTCCAGCTGCGGTACCTTGTAACATTTTAAAACAAGTGCCATTTTTTGTTTCCCATCAGATTTCAAAGATTTTTATATTTTTGGAAAGTGCTCGGCTAGGTCTTATGCTTATGTGTGCAGTTTATCTCTTATAATTTCCGAGTTATAGGCATTTCAAAATTGGACCGAAAGATTTCAAATCAATATCAATTATGGATCCAAAAATAAAAGATTTTCAATTTAAAAATTAAAAAAAAATAATATTTGTTTGCTATTTTTTGGACGAAATGGAGACTTAACCTCATTTTCTCAATTTCTGGTTATTTTTTATCGTGACGATAAACTGACAGCTCTCATACAAAAAATGTTAATTGGAGGTTTATCGTTACGAAAAACGATAATCAGATATTGAGAAAATGGGGGTTAACCTTTTTTTACCCTTCACCTTCGTAAGAAGGGTATATATAAGTTTGTCATTCCGTTTGTAATTTCTACATTTTTCATTTTTCTATAAAGTATATATATTCTGGATCCTTATAGATAGCGGAGTCGATTAATCCATGCCCGTCTGTCTGTTGAAATCAATTTTCTGAAGACCCCAGATATCTTCGGGATCCAAATCTTCAATAATTCAGTCAGACATGCTTTCGAGAAGTTTGCTATTTAAAATCAGCAACATCGGTCCACAAATGGCTAAGATATGAGGAAAAAACCAGGACAACCTCGATTTTTGACCTACAGTGAGTATACACCAAAAATTATTTGATTTTTTTTTAAGATAATGAAAATCCTAAAATTTATCCATCGATTAAAATTTGTAAGTTTCGGTTTGTGAAAAAAAGGACTTTAGTCGGACTATAATGATTTTCATGATCTTAAAAAAATCAAAAAAATTCGATGGTGTTTACTCACTTTTGAGGCTGTGTGTATATCTGGATGACTAAGTCTTTAATATAGACAATATGGATAAGTAATGATATTTATTTCAAAGACCTTTGCAATGACGTATATAAAACCATAGTAAGTTGGAGCTACAATGGGTCAAAATCGGAAAAATATTTTTTAACCCGATTTTTTTTTCACCAAATGATTTTTTTCGCTAAATATTAAAAAAAAAATTTAAAAAAACAATTCGAAAAAATTTTTTTTTTCCAAAAAATTAAAAAACTGCAAAAAAAAATAAATTTTGTTTACCTAAAAATATTCAAAATTTTTATTTTGAAGTATAATTTGATGATGTGTATATAAGATTCGGCACAGCCGAATATAGCTCTACTTATTATAAAGCGTTTATATTTGTTCGATGTGTTTTTTGATTTCACAATTTAGAATCAGAATATCAAATTCCAAATTCCACAAAAATTAACTCTTTTGTTTAGAAAATGTTCATTTCGATCTCAGGAAAAAAAGTTGGAATAAATATTTTAGGCTTTAGAATAAATTAAAATTAAAAAATAATTTCCAAGCGTTAAAAAATTTCGCATGTCTGAGATGCTGTACTTTGAGATCCCACAGCTGCGCTCCTGAGAGGTCTTTGGGGTTCGACTTCAAAAAATAAACACGAATACTCCTCTGCTACGCCTATGTGAAATATTTACTGCCCCCACTGTTCACTGCTGAATGACAGAAGTGTATGAAAGATAGTCATCTGTTTTACAAAAGTATGTCTATTTTGTAAGTTTTAAGATTTTTGTTTTATAGCTGATCTTAAAGCCTTCATTGGTTATATTTTCCCGGTTTGTTAAATCCTTAAATTAACGAACATATACGAAATACATTTTATTAAGCTTTATTATGATTTCATATTAAAAACCATGCCGTCATATTGCCATTAGTTGTATTTTTCAGTTTCAGCTTAACATTTTTTTTGTTTATAATGAGCTGTTTTACGTTTGTCTTAACATGATTCAAAGTGAGAGAGATGTGTTTAGTAGAGTTGGCGGCCGTAGTTGCCAACTAATTGCGCTTTTCATTAAAATTTCATCGTTGAGTTCTTTTTGTTGTTTTTTTTTTTCCTTAAATTAAATTTATTAAACATTTTAGTAGATTTTGACTTTTAGCATTAATACGAAATAATAAAAAGAAACGAGGGAAAAAAAGTAAACATTGTTAATAAAGCTGAATTTCTTGGCAATTAAGTTATTTTTTTTTTGTGTTGTGTTAACTCGAAGCTTACAATTATAATGCTGCTGGTAGTTTCTACTTGTGGCAACTTCTCATGTGTTTAAATGTTGTCGTTTCAGGCTAAATGTTGAGAGCTTTCTTGTTGTGTTGTTTTATTTACATTTAATTTGTTTAACTAATTTTTATTGACATTTTAAACTTTAAATTTTATGTCGAAGTTTAGTTGTTCTGCCCCGTCTGTCTGTCTGTCTGTTTATACATCTGTTGGATCGTTAAGTATGTCAAAATGATGTAAGTTTTTTAAATGATTTGTTTTGTTTTCATTGTTGTTTTCATTTGTAGTTTATCATGATTTCACATTTGCTAGTTTGAGGGTTTTTAATTTCAAGTTTTAAACCTGAGAGTGATGAAAGGAAATGTAATTTCAACATTGTTTCTTTTTTAACAAATGATCTCAATTAATTTGTCTTGTAATTTCGTAGTTAATTTGTTTAAACTTTACTTAATTACACATCAAGATAAAACATTGACTCTAGACTGGCTGGCACGTAGATCGAGACAGAGAGACAGTAACATACAGAAAGACGACAACGCATGTAAAATTTAAGGGGAAGTCACAGAACATAGTCTAGTAAAAATAATCGTATTCGAAAGATCAATACATGGCCACCGTAGCTGATCTTGACGAAGTGTATTCTCGACGTAGAATTTTGGGCCACTTTTTCGTGACATTACGGCATTGCTGGCCGTATGTCACGAATAACAAGAAAAATTTTAGCCTCCAAGTCGTTAATTTTTGCTGGTTTATCAGCATAAACTAGAGACTTCATGAAGCCCCACAGAAAATAATCGAGAGGTGTCAAATCGCACGACCTTAGAGGCCAATTGACAGGTCCATCTCTTGAAAACAAGTCATCACCAAATTCTGATAGCAATAAATCAATGATTGAGTATCGCCATCCTGTTGAAACCCAATCTCACCCGGATCAATGCCGTATTTCAAATAAATAATCATTGATCATGGTGCGGTAACGATCGTGTTTATTTCTATTGGGAAAACTCCAAATAATTAAGTAAATTTGTAACTAAATCATACATCTGATTACCAAAAATGTATGAAATACTTTGTCTTTCATTCACATCTGTTAATTTTCTCATATACTACCTTTAAAGTTAACTGCTCTTTTCCGCTCTTGTTTTCTTTCAATTTTAATGCAATTTAATCAATTAGTTTTCAAATGATCAATAAACAACAAAACTAATAATGACAATTTCTATACAATTATTTAACAAATTTTTATAATTTTTCTTTACATTTTTTTATTCGTGTCTTTCCAGGTAAGTGTTGTTAACACAAATTACTTTCAAACAACCCCCTCCTACCAAATAAGTAAATGTAAGTAATTTAAGTCAATAATTTGAAAAATATTTCTTTCAAGAAAATAAATAATAAGACCGCTTTACCTTAAATGTAAAATAATAAAATAAAAAAAACAATATCAAATTTTATCACACATCAACATACTAAAATTTCAACAAAAATACTCGTAAATATCGCTGTAAAATTATATTTGAAATTATTTGAAAACCAACTAAACATGTAACCCAAATGTAGTGGCTGGCTGGCGGTGTTTTTGTGGTCTTAAAAAAAATTTTCCTTTTTTTTCACTCTCTCGTTTGTTAACACACTAGTTTCCTTTCCTCTTGCAAATATTTGCAAAAAAAAGTGTTTGAATTTATCTGTTTGTCTGTTGTAGTAATAATAGTAATTTATATATATTTCTTTTTTTAACTATTTTTATATGTGAACAATTGTGGATTATTTTATTGCTAATTTTACATTAAATCTGAAAATGTAGTTACACAAATGGCATCATTACGTAGTTGTATTAAAATCGAAATTTGTAACATATTTCTGGAGCGAATAAAGTGGGATAAAAGTTTTGGTTACTTTTTCTAAGAAAAATAAAAATAATTGCTAATTGCTGATTTAGCAAAATTGTGTGTTGATTTAACCCTTTATGGCCAAAAATAGGCATTTAAAGAAATTTTAAATATTGAATTTAACTGAATTTATAAAGAGACTTCAATATGATATGTCAGTGCTCCATTAAAACAGAGCCAGACACACACTCGTGCAATCTTAATTAATGTCTGCCAGAAATACTGCTCTCATCCATCCAATCATATAACCAAAAAAGCGAATAATTCTCGAAAGAGAATTTTTTTTTAAATATTCACAATATTAAACATTTTTCCATACTTTTTTGAAATGTATATATAAAAATGAAATGGTCCATGTATGTAATGTCATCACGTGAGAACGGCTGGAGCGATTTGGCTGATTTTTTTTTATTCGATTCGAAATTTTCAGGAGATGGTTTGTAAAATTCAAAAATTCCGAGTAAAACTCGGAAATTCTTTTTTGTGAGTCCAGTCAACTGTAATAAAAAAAGCTCCCTAAAGTATGCAGTACAAATTTAGATATTTTATTTGCAGAAACTTGATCAACTAGTTTTAAATAAAATAACAAATATTTGTGAAATTTTTTTTTTACCATTGAACTCCCGTCATGGTACTATGAATTTCGGAATGTGCCCTTTGTGTGAGATCAATACTGGTATTGCTTGCTGTTCCCCATAATTGGATTCCGTATGTACAAATTGGTTTAAGGACTGTGTTATACAGGATGACTTTGCTGTTAAGGTTTAATTTCGATTGATGGTGGATTAGCCAGTATAAATTATAAGCTTTTAGTTGCATGTTTAACCACTTGGCTTCTATATGCCGATGCCAAGTAAGGCATATATCTGTCACACTTTCAATGGTGGCCAAGTTCCTCTCCTAAGTGAAAACGTTATGTGCTTTCTTTTGACTACATTTACTTGTATTCTCCAATGTTTTAACCACGTCTCCACTAGTCTGAGATAGTTATCTAGGTTTCTAGATGCTACATTTGAGGCCAAATTACAACTAAGAATTGCAGTTTCATCTGCAAATGTGGAAATGGTTAATTTTTCGGACTCGGGTAAATCAGAGGTGTATAATAGGTACAGGGTTGGTCGTAGAACACTTTCCTGTGGTACACCAGCATTGATCACTTGTCACATAATCGTCGCACTTTATCCTAATCAAGCGATCCGATAGGTAAGACTCTAGTATTTTGTGTCTACTAGAAGGCATTTTATCTTGTGTATTAGACCTTTATGCCAAACCTTATCAAAAGCCTGGGCAACATCTAGAAATATTTCCGAAAAAATTTTCCCTTGGATTACTTTCTCAAACAGTTTCTGTAGGATGATGCCAATGCGAAATCCTTTCCTGGCTTGGATATCATTATAATTTGGGAGATTTTCAAATCATTTGGAAAAATTACCAGAGACAAGATCGCTACTGCCAGATCTGGTAGGTTTCGAATTTGTTTTTTTTTTGATTTTCTGAAAATCTTCTAGATTAACATTGTTTCGTTCAGAGTCTGTTTCTATGCGAACAGGTAACTCCCCTAATACAACATTTTTTGTTGGGGGGTTTGATTTGAACACATTGCTTAAATGTTTGGCGAAAATTATGGCCATATCCTTTGCACTACTTGATCAGGAAACATTAGCTTTTCTTATGACACTTTGACTCTCCACCGGTGGCTTAATGTTTTTAGCTGCCTTCCAGAGGAAGAAGTTTGTTAGTTACTGGTTAAACTTTCAATATAGTTTCGATTTCTGCAACCCTTCTCCGAATGAGGTCTTTTTAGCTTCTTACTTGCATTGGACAGCCTCTGCTTAGCAGCAGGAGATCTGTTATGTTGCCAATCTCTTCTACATCTCCTGTTTTCGAGGAGGAATCTATTCATTTCTGTATTAGAAATATACATTTTTGGTTTAGGAGAAATTTTACACTTAGAGTGGTGCAAGGCCTAAAAGATTAGAGACTTGAAGTATCTGATACAATTGTTGATATCTTCCACGCACTCTATGTTAAATTCAGTGTGGATGTGGCTGTATTTTTTGTATTTCAAACAATCTGTCTTGAACAATGAAGCTTCTGTATGAGAAGATGGATATTGTTTAGTGCAGCGGGAGAATGATAAGAAGATAGTTCGTATGATATTTCTGCAGTAGCAGGCTACAGGGCGACTATTGATGCCAACGTAATTTGTAGTCGTGTAGCTATGTAGGCTGCTGTAGACGTTATATATATGGACTTTGGATCGTTTTTGCTAACGTTTTTTTTTTGTTCAAATTCCTCACATTTTATATGTCATTCTCCACATCCAAATAATCAGAAAATGTTTACCAGTCAATTTATTTCCATTGTTATAAAATTAGGTTGTCGTGAAGTGTTGCTTCTCCTTAGTTCCAGTCTCATATGATAGATTCATAACACAGTACAACATTTTTCAGTTCATTGCTTTGGGACTCAATTCTGACAATTGCACGTGAAAGTAGCTCCAAAAATAAGAACTTCTACATCATTAGTTTTGTCAAGTTGGCTGCCGTAATAATTTAATGACCATACGAATTTTTTTTCCTCAAGGTGGATTTTTATCACTTTTTCTATATTTTAGCACGGTTATATCTTGTATACCGTACGGAATATCTCTTTTGTGGCTGAAGGAAAGTTGTAGATATTGAATAGTAGAAAAAAAGTACGGAACATACCTACCCGAAAAAGATGCATCCAGTGCCTTAAAATCGCAAAAATGCCCATTTTTTAAAAAAAATTACCAATTTTTCACCTTTTTTGATCAATAACTGGATTACAAATGCAATTATGGACCGATCACCATGAAATTAGGTCGCGTGATTTATGTCTATATGAAAGTTATTTATCATGAATTTTGTATGTATACCATCATTTTTAACAGATTTATGCACTTTAAAGTGATTTCCGTAAGCGGGACTTATATGGGAGCTATGAATAATTATGGACCGATCATAATAAAATTTTTTGACATGAATTTTGTATATACAAAACTTATTTGGAGCGAAATTTGTGTAGATACATATATAAATTAAACATTTATGACCGATAAAGTCCAATTTCGGGAGGACATTTGCATGGAGGCTAGGTGAAATAATGAACCGATTTCAGCCAATTTCAACAGGCTTCTTCCTTGGGCCGAACAAATTATATGTACCATATTTTTTTATGATCGGTCCATAATTAGTCATAGCTCTCATATAAGACACGCTTCCGAAAATCACTTTAAAGTGCATAAATCTGTTAAAAATTATGGTATACATACAAAATTCATGATAAATAACTTTCATATAGAAACAAATCACACGACCTAATTTCATGGTGATCGGTCCATAATTGGATTTGTAATCCAGTTATTGAGCAAAAAAGGTGAAAAATTGGTTAAAAAAAATTAAAAAATGGGCATTTTTGCGATTTTAAGGCACTGGATGCACTTTTTTCTGGTAGGTATGTTCCGTACTTTTTTTCTACTATTCAATATCTACAACTTTCCTTCAGCCACAAAAGAGATACTCCGTACGGTATACGAGATATAACCGTGCTAAAATATAGAAAAAGTGATAAAAATCCACCTTGACGAAAAAAATTCGTATGGCCATTAAATTTTTACGGCAGCCAACTTGACAAAACTAATGATGCAGAAGTTCTTATTTTTGGGGCTACTTTCACGTGCAATTGTCAGAATTGAGTCCCAAAATCATGTGTTGTACTGTGTAATTTATTAACTTTCACAATTTTTGATAGCATGTTAATTGAATGTTTTACATAATTTCAATTCAATGAACTTGAAGTTTTTTTTTTAAGCTAAGAAATCTTTCTTGTTATTTCTGGTCCTGAAAAAGAGCGAAACACAGAAGTCACCGATTTAATTGTTCTGGGATGGTAAAGAAACATTTCATGGATGAACATTGCTCCTTAATAAGGAGGAACATGTGTGACACTACAATTATTTGAGAGTCTTATCATCTATTCAATTACCAATATATTTCAAAATAGCTCTACCGATTCCGCAGTTATCAGAGGTTTAGCTATAATCAACCAGTTTATAATCCTAGGGTCCTGTAGGTAACACTCCACTATTAGCCCCTAATGAGTTCGAAATCGACCAATGACCATAAAATGTTGCTGAGCATGTATTCTTTGTGAAACTTACATCTAAAACAGTTACTTTTCAACTTAAAAATAAAAGTTCGTATAAAACTCTTTTATTTGCCGTCATAAACTAAAACTCATTTAAGGAGTTTTATTTGTCCTGTCAGAAAATAAAACTCATTTGAGGAGCCACCATAGCTTCTGAAAGAGCGCTTCAATACGAATCTATTGGTATAGGTCTCCGTTGACTGTAACATGAAGAGTTTTTGAGTTTAAATTTTCTGGATAACCGTTATTTACGTTCCCTGGTCTCCTTAATTTGTGTAGGCAGCACTGAGTAGAACAAAAATTAAGCTCTCGTTCTTCCATGAATATTTCTCTCAGCCGAATTCAGTTATTTTATTTACCTCTTCTTCTTAAGTATAACGAAAGGAAGGGTTTAATGCATACTATTGATGTGCAAGTTGGTGAGAAGAGTTAAATTTAAATGCAAGAAGAGAGAGCTTAACATAACCATTTTGTTTTGCATCATACATTTACCGTTTAAAGGTTAATTTCATAACAAGTTAAGTTTAGTGGTTTTTCTAACACATAAGAGGGTTAATTTAAAGCAATTTTAAGTTGGTGGTTTTATTATAGATTTTCTTTTATATTGTTTTGGCTAGAAATATTTATTATAGTATTAATATGATTGGCAGTTATTCAATTCATTTTGAAAATAAAAGGTTTAATTTAAAGCACCTACTTTTTGTTTGGCTGCAGCAGTTTTTGCTATAAAGTGCAATTTAATATTTATGGTCAAGTGAAGTCAGGGGCTGTCTGTCTGTTTGTCTATCTGTGTTAAAAAGGCGTTGGTAGCGTTTGTTGGTTTTAAATTTCATATAATTTTCCCCCATTTGTACATTTAATGGCATTTTAGTAGACTCACAAGATTTTCCGAAACAAAATGAATAAAAAAAATGTTATTATTTATTTTGAAAATACGAATTTAAATGTGTGATTTTATTACATTTTAGTTTATTTAGCGAGACGCTTTAGGGGGCGCTCATGACTTTAAACTCTCATATGTGTGTGTTTAAAAGATTTCGCATTATTATGGGGGCAGAGGGGGGCCTTTTAAAATATTCACATAACCATGTTAAAGTTATTAGCCATTTATTTGTCGATTAGACAAACACAAATATTTATTTATTTGTAAATTTTTCTTAAGGTTTTTATAAGTTTTCCATAGTGTTCAACCATCAAGCGTAAGAGCGTCGAGGGGCTTTTCAAGTATGAAACCACAATGACGACGACAATCTTTTTGTTTTGTTATTAATTTTATTTGTAATTTTATGTCTATAATATTTTTTGCTGTTTAGGTTGTTTTAGACCAATCATACATTTGTATTTATTCATTCATTTACCACCATATGTTTGACTCTTTGACCCATTATGTCTTGTATTTTTGTGTGTTTGGTTTCTTTTTTTTTATAAAAAAAAATATTTATTTTTTTGTTGTCCAAATCTTTTCTTTATTTATGGTCTTTAATTATGCCAAAGGAAAAGGCGGTTTATTTGTTTATTTGAATTTTTTCTCTTTTTATTTTTTTATTTCAATAAATGGTTTATTTGAGGAAACTATTTTTATTTCGTTTTTTTTTTTTGGTTTAATAAAATTTTTGTTCATGTTTTAAACTCGTGAATGCGCTGACAGAGCCTGTGACCACAATTTATGGTCAACAAGACAAATATTTGAAAAAATATATGTTTGAACTTATTTATTTTGGGTCAATAGTTTTATAAGTGATACGGATTTTTCTTTGTTAGTTGAGAGTCATGCTCGAGTTACAAAAAAATAAATTAAAGCACTAAATGTGTTAACATTTTGCATTCTTAATAGTCTCAATAGTTTTAAAATTGAACCATATACTGAACTTTATAACAAAGACAGAATTGTAGCAAAACTGAAAATTATAAACTTTTTTTTTTGATAAATAAAAAACTCTTATTAATAAACTGCAAATCATATTATTTACAATAATACTAAAATAAATTTAATAAAACAATATGCCAGAAATTTTATAACAAAATGTATAGACTAAACTATAGTCTAGACTATAGACTACACTATAGTCTAGACTATAGACTAAACTATAGTCTAGACTATAGACTAAACTATAGTCTAGACTATAGAGTAAACTATAGTCTAGACTATAGAGTAAACTTTAGTTTTGACTATAGAGTAAACTATAGTCTAGACTATAGAGTAAACTATAGTCTAGACAATAGAGTAAACTATAGTCTAGACTAGAGTAAACTATAGTCTAGACTATAGAGTAAACTATAGTCTAGACTATAGAGTAAACTATAGTCTAGACTAGAGTAAACTATAGTCTAGACTATAGAGTAAACTATAGTCTAGACTATAGAGTGAACTATAGTCTAGACTAAACTATAGTCTAGACTATAGACTAAACTATAGTCTAGACTATAGACTAAACTATAGTCTAGACTATAGACTAAACTATAGTCCATACTATAGACATGAATATAGTCGAGACTATAGACTAAACTATAGACTAAACCTGTAATATAATTCAGTCTATAGTCTCGACTATAGACTAACCTATGTTCTACACTATAGTTTAGTCTAGACTAACCTATGTTCTAGACTATAGACTAACCTATGTTCTAGACTATAGACTAAACTAAAGTCTAGACTATAGACTAAACTATAGTCTATACTATAGACTAAACTATAGTCTATACTATAGACTAAACTATAGTCTATACTGTAGACTAAACTATAGTCTAGACTGTAGACTAAACTATAGTCTAGACTATTGTCAAGACTATTGTCGAGAATATAGTCTAAACTATAGTCTAGTTATTAGCCAACATTATAAACGAGAGTACAGATGAGAACAGAGAATATAGACGAGAGTATGTATGAACTTATTAATGAAAGTATGTGTAAACAAAAATGTATGTATTAACCATTTTTCAGATTGGAAAATAATAAATTACAACTTCAATATTACACATTGGTAAATTTTTCAAACCACCCTTCAATTTATTACTCGAAATATTTATGATTGCTAGTTAAAGGTATCAAATACAATATATTCCTCTCTATCTTTATATCTACAGATAAAATGCTATATAATTTTTTGGTTGGTAAACAACACCTGTTCTATTAAAAAGAACTGTTACCCTCTATTGATTTAGTTCTAAAAATGATTATAAACACAATTTGCTACATTTTTTTCCACCTAAATAAAGTTTGGGACAAACATTATTGTTATTAAATACTGCTGATAATCTATTTAGGTTACAATGACTTTTTTTCTTTCTAAAAACAAATTACATTTCAATAGGTATTTGTTAAAATATGCCGCTTATTTTGTATGTGTTTTAATTTTAGAACAAATCAGTCAAACGTTACAAGAGGGTTAATTATATACAGTGAGGTTAAATAAATAACGATGACATGTCGGTCTACGAAACAATTATATAGACATGACAGTTAGCAGCAAGCTTTGGAATGAATGACTGACTGCTGACTTGAATGAGTGAGCGTTAATTTGTAAGTGTTAGTTTTAACCAACAAAATTTGTGGGTTTGAACACTAAAATCCAATTGCAATCAAGATTAATAGTTACAGATAAATTTGAACAACTTGCAACCAGTTGTAAAACCCAAACACGATTGTTTTGAAAAGAATTGAAAAATTACGGTTTTTTTTTTCTTTTTTGTTTCAAAAGTTCAAAAACTTAAGCAAAAAACACGTGTTATTGTTTACAAGAACACACAAACAGTAGAAAAAATTAATTCAACCGCTCCCTAATAAATCATTTCATTATTTTTTTTTGGAAAACTCAGCACAATATAAAAATAAATAATTATAATAATTTGTTCTGTGGTTTGAAAGTATTTGTCATTATCAAATGAAAGAAATCAACCACAAAATACCGCCAACGAAACAATTTAATAGTTACAAGTACTAATATTTAATACAACCCAGCGGGAAATGGTGTAGCTTAAGTCATGAATTACATTTTCAGGCTATTTAAGAACTACAGCAATCACTTTTGACTCGTTTTATTGAAAACATTCAGCCCTATTCGGGAAATTGTGCTTCGTGTTAGTAAGAATTAAAAAACGGCATCCCAATTCGGTTAAAAGCAAGCATTAAAAACAATATTTATTAAGTTTTAAACATTTGTGTTCCAAAGAATAAGAAAAATCTTGTCAAATTTCACACCTTCCTAAATTTCCTACCGGATACTTACTAGTATTTCAAACATTTATTCCTGTTTTTCTAAAACAAATCTTTGCTCCCTTTCTGCAAAAAATAAAAAAAAATGTGTTCAAAAGCCAATCTTTATAAAAAGGTCTGGCTGGAAAAAATGTGGGGCGTTTTAAAATTGTTACAACATGACAATTTATTAACTACTGTGTCACAATTTGTGGATAAATGAATGTAAACATTTTCAACTATTGACAGCTACAACAACGGCCGCAAAACAGCCAAATGACAACCAGATTCGCGTGTTGTAAACTGCAGTAACCAACAATAACAGCAACTGAAATTGATTACAAATAGCAAAAATATTTGTTTTCTTTTAATAGAAAAATGGGAATTCAGTAAAGTATATATAGAAATAAAAACGCAAAGGGTGAAAGGAGATTAGACAACTTTTATAAGTTTAACATGTCAAAATATTTTTTTGTATTTTTATTTTAAGGTTAAAATAAAATTTGAAAGCTGTTCGTACATTTTATGAAATATTGATAATAGTTTTATTTTTACTTCTACATAGAACCTTTAAATAAATTTTCTAGCACTTTAGCTATGTGTATAAATCAGTGATTGGCACTCATATTAACGGAACCGAACATAATCGTTTATTTACTAAAAAACAGCACAATATCAAAGAAGTTTATAACAATTTTCAAAGAGGAAACAAAAATCACTATAGTCTGGACTATTGCCTTGTCTTGACTATAGTCTAGTCTCGACTATTGACTGTTGTCTTGACTATAGTCTTGTCTATAGTCGTGTCTATAGTCTTGTATATAGTCTCGATTATAGTATTGACTATAGCCTTGTCAATATTCTCGACTGTAGAGTTATCTATAGTCTCGACTATAGTTTTGTCTGTAGTCTCGACTATAGTCTTGTCAATAGTCTTGTCTATCTAGTCTTGTCTATAGTCTCGACTATAGTCATGTCTACAGTCTCGACTATAGTCTTGTCTATAGTCTCGACTATAGTCTTGTCTATAGTCTCGACTATAGTCTTGTCTATCTAGTCTTGTCTATAGTCTCGACTATAGTCTTGTCTATAGTCTCGACTATAGTCTTGTCTATAGTCTCGACTATAGTCTTGTCTATAGTCTCGACTATAGTCTTGTCTATAGTCTCGACTATAGTCTTGTCTATAGTCTCGACTATAGTCTTGTCTATAGTCTCGACTATAGTCTTGTCTATAGTCTCGACTATAGTCTTGTCTATAGTCTCGACTATAGTCTTGTCTATAGTCTCGACTATAGTCTTGTCTATAGTCTCGACTATAGTCTTGTCTATAGTCTCGACTATAGTCTTGTCTATAGTCTCGACTATAGTCTTGTCTATAGTCTCGACTATAGTCTTGTCTATAGTCTAGACTATACACAGAGAAAACAGATTCGTGATAGCAACCGAATTTGTTGCCAATCGAATGATTCTGTCTTAGTGACCGAATTTTACAGTTGTGGCTACAATATTTTGGAAGGGGCAACTAAAGATTGGTTGCCTCAACTGAAATTCTTCTTTATCAACTGACTTTCTGTTGTTAGAACTGAAAAATTCTATGTGTGCAACCGAATCATTCGATTGGCAACAAATTCGGTTGCTATCACAAATCTGTTTTCTCTGTGTAGTCTTGTCTATAGTCTCGACTATAGTCTTGTCTATAGTCTCGACTATAGTCTTGTCTATAGTCTCGACTATAGTCTTGTCTATAGTCTCGACTATAGTCTTGTCTATAGTCTCGACTATAGTCTTGTCTATAGTCTCGACTATAGTCTTGTCTATAGTCTCGACTATAGTCTTGTCTATAGTCTCGACTATAGTCTTGTCTATAGTCTAGACTATAGTCTTGTCTATAGTCTAGACTATAGTCTTGTCTATAGTCTAGACTATAGT
Source organism: Calliphora vicina (assembly GCF_958450345.1). Taxonomy (NCBI): domain Eukaryota; kingdom Metazoa; phylum Arthropoda; class Insecta; order Diptera; family Calliphoridae; genus Calliphora; species Calliphora vicina. The sequence continues at coordinate 33,153,495 of NC_088782.1, read as the reverse complement.
CTTGTCTATAGTCTCGACTATAGTCTTGTCTATCTAGTCTTGTCTATAGTCTCGACTATAGTCTCGTCTATAGTCTCGACTATAGTCTCGTCTATAGTCTCGACTATAGTCTTGTCTATAGTCTAGACTATAGTCTTGTCTATAGTCTCGACTATAGTCTTGTCTATAGTCTCGACTATAGTCTTGTCTATAGTCTCGACTATAGTCTTGTCTATAGTCTCGACTATAGTCTTGTCTATCTAGTCTTGTCTATAGTCTCGACTATAGTCTTGTCTATAGTCTCGACTATAGTCTTGTCTATAGTCTCGACTATAGTCTTGTCTATCTAGTCTCGACTATAGTCTTGTCTATCTAGTCTTGTCTATAGTCTCGACTATAGTCTTGTCTATAGTCTCGATTATAGTCTTGTCTATAGTCTCGATTATAGTCTTGTTTATAGTAACGACTATAGTCTTGTCTATATTCGTGTCATCTCGACTAAATAAAGTATTATAACTAGATCCGGTTCTTACCATAGAGAAACCAATTACGGAATCAGTTCTGTGTTGATTCCTTTCTCTCTAGGTCCGAGAGAGAGTCTAGCTTTTGTATAGGTTTCGGGCATAGTAACCTAAAGTATATTGGCATTGATGTATGAAGCATTTCAAATTGCATCTAATTTTTGTTTTACTTCAAAGAGTTTTTTAGTTGTCAACAACAATTATTTCGCATCCACTCTATTGGTCAATGATCAAATGACACAATGTTGCCTGCAGCTACATAACTCTCACTTACATTTTCCTGATTTATCCTGTGTTTTGCTAATGACAAGTCAAAACCTGATGAAATTTTCTCAATTTTTTTTGGCGGAAATTTATGGTAAACAATTAAATAACAAACCATAATACATAATTTATGCAATTTAATTAATTTAAATTTTAAGTTTGTTCCATAATTAAAGTGTTACACAGTAGCAGTTCCTTATAATTACAAGCTGCTACATTTTGTTGCATTTTTAGCTGAACAACTGAATGAAGAATTCCAAACAAACAAAAAAAAAAGAGGTGTGTAAAAGTCTAACAATAAAAAATACGTCTGTCAAACTTCAAACATTATTATGGTGCTTAAAAATAACGAAATTTACATACCGTTTGCAACAAGTGATGATAACAAGCCTATTTCCTTATACGAATACTACTGCTACTGCGAATGAGTGAATGAGTTTGAGAGTACGAGAGGCGCAACATACAACTGCCACAATAATAATTCAGTTTGAATGTGTTGCTGGTTGTCTTGTTCGATTTTGTTACAGCTTGTTGCCAACAATTGCAACAATTTGTTCAGTTTCTTGCTTCCACATTTCAAAACACAAGAAAACTAAAACATAAATATTGAATAGCAAAAAAAAATCGTAACAAAAAATGTTAACTTTTGTTAAAGTTTTGTATACACTCCACAATTTTTTTTTATATTTTTGTTAAATTCAATTTTCTGCAACTCTTTGTTACTTTTCAATCTTGATCAGTGTTAAATTTTATTTCAATTTTTTTATTTCTTTTTATTTTGCTTGTTACAAGCTGTTGAAAAACTAAACAATAAAATCAAACAAAACAAAAAAAAACTAAATTGTAATATTTTGCAGTTGATTTGTACATCAAGCTGAAATAACACCACAGCCATTCATTCATTCAGCCATCCATCCATTCCAGCTACCATCATCTGTCTTTTAAACAAAATGAAACAAAACTTACAAACATATTGCTCCAAAGCTGTAGGGGGTCAATTTTCTTAAATATATTCCGTCATTTCTTATTAAACATTTTACAAATAATACTGCAACAGAAAAAATATGTCATAATATCTGAATTGAGGAGTTACCAGCATGATAGACTTGACTCACAAAACTTATTACATATTTCAACGAAAACATTTTGTTGCAATTATAAAAAACAAAGTGTTTTCATTTCCAGGAGTTATTTAACCCCCTCTACGATGAGTGTAAAATGTCTTAAGCCATGACTTCACGCTTTATCTGGTAATTTTGGGTTGTATTAACACTTACTGTTTCATTATAATTCATAAGTTGCTAACAATTCTGGTGACAGTCACCAAACTAGTGAATTTTACATATCTTATTAGCTATTTGAATACATAACGTCACATATTTCTGTCGTAAGAGAAAGTCTATTCACCCTACATAGATTGTAAAGAGACGGTATTGCTGATCCAAAATATTAAACTTATGGTAAATTTATATTACAATGAGTTAGTTACGTAACTAGTTACTTGACTAGCTATTTAACTAGTTTCTTTTTACGTTTAGTTGTTCAAGGATGAAGGTTATTTACCCTTAACAGTCTAAGAGACGAATTTATTGCCTCAACTATCTTGAATTTTTGTCTCGTCTTGTCTATAGTCTCGTCAATAGTCTCGTCAATAGTCTCGTCTTTAGTCTCGTATATAGTCTTGTTTAAAGTGTAACCTATAGTCTAGTTTAAAGTCTCATCTCCTCTATAGTCTAGCCTATAGTCTTGTTTAATGTATTGTCTTTAGTCTCGTCTATAGTCTCATCTAAAGTCTCGTCTATGGTCTCGTCTAAGTCCCGTCTATAGTCTCGTCTATGGTCTCGCCTAAGTCTCGTCTTTAGTGTCGTCTAAAGTCTCGCCTAAAGTCTCGTCTAAGTTTCGTCTATAGTCTCATCTAAAGTCTCGTATATAGTCTCGTCTATAGCCTCGTCTATAGTCTCGTCTATACTCTCGTCTATAGTCTCGTCTATGGTCTCGTCTAAGTCTCGTTTATAGTCTCGTCTAAATTCTATTCTATGGTCTTGTCTAAGTCTGATATATAGTCTTGTCTATAGTGTCGTCTAAAGTCTCGTCTAAATTCTAGTCTAAAGTCTCGTCTATAGTCTCGTCTAAGTCTGGTCTATAGTCTCGTCTATAGTGTCGTCTAAAGTCTCGTCTAAAGTCTAGTCTAAATTCTAGTCTAAAGTCTCGTCTAAAGTCTCGTCTATAGTCTCGTCTATGGTCTCGTCTAAGTCTCATCTAAAGTCTCGTCTATAGTCTGGTCTATGGTGTCGTCTATGGTCTCGTCTATGGTCTCGTCTAAGTCTGCTCTATAGTCTCGTCTATAGTCTCGTCTGAAGTCTCGTCTATAGTCTCGTCTATAGTCTCGTCTATGGTCTCGTCTAAGTCTGCTCTATAGTCTCATCTAAAGTCTCGTCTAAAGTCTCGTCATAGTCTCGTCTATGGTCTCGTCTAAGTCTGGTCTATAGTGTCGTCTAAAGTCTCGTCATAGTCTCGTTTATAGTCTCGTCTATGTTCGCGTCTGTCTGGTCTATAATCTTGTCTTCTAAAGTCACGTCTAAATTCTAGTCTAAAGTCTCTTCTAAGTCGCGTCTAAAGTCTCGTCTAAAGTCTCGTCTATAGTCTCGTCTATAGTGTTATCTAAAGTCCCGTCTATAGTCTCGTTATAGTGTCGTCTAAAGTCTCGTCTAAGTCTCGTCTAAGTCTCGTCTAAGTCTCGTCTATAGTCTAGTCTATGGTCTCCTCTATAGTCTCGTCTATAGTCTCGTCTATGGTCTCGTCTAAGTCTTGTCTATAGTGTCTTCTAAAGTCTCGTCAATAGTCTCGTGTATAGTATAATCTATAGTCTCCACTATGGTCTCCTCTATAGTCTCGTCTATAGACTCGTCTATGGTCTCGTCTAAAGTCTCTTCTAGTCTTGTCTAAAGTCTCTTCTAGTCTTGTCTTCTAAAGTCTCGTCTAAATTCTAGTCTAAAGTCTCTTCTAAGTCTCGTCTAAAGTCTCGTCTATAGTCTCGTCTATGGTCTCGTCTAAGTCTCGTCTATAGTATCATCTAAAGTCTCGTCTAAAGTCTAGCTTAAAGACTCGTCTAAGTCTCGTCTAAGTCTCATCTATGATCTCGTCTATAGTCTCGTCTAAAGTCTAGCCTAAAGACTCGTCTAAGTCTCGTCTAAGTCTCATCTATGGTCTCGTCTATAGTCTCGTCTATAGTCTCGTCTATAGTCTCGTCTATGGTCTCGTCTAAGTCTCGTCTAAGTCTCGTCTAAGTCTCGTCTAAGTCTCGTCTATAGTCTCGTCTATAGTGTCTTCTAAAGTCTCGTCTAAAGTCTAGTCTAAAATATCGTCTAAAGTCTCGTCTAAGTCTCGTCTATAGTCTCGTCTATAGTCTCGTTTATAGTCTCGTCTATAGTCTCGCCTATAGTCTTGTCAATAGTCTCGTCTATAGTCTTGTCTATAGTCTCGTCTATAGTCTTGTCTATAGTCTCGTCTATAGTCTCATCTAAAGGCTCTTCTATAGTCTCGTTTAAGTCATGTCGCTCATATAGAAGAAGCTTTTAATGAACAGTACAACCATACAAGATATTATCGCTCATATAGAGGAACCTTTTAACGAACATCAATTGTTGCTCACCATCTCCTTATAATAGTTTTATAGATGGACGACAAACGGAAATGGGGAATGTTTCTTTATTTATTGCTAGTTTAGAACTTTCTTAACATAAATGTTTTTAACTGGATTTTTGTTTCAATATTATTGAATATTTTTGTTCTTCCCAATTTGATTTTTTTACTAATTAAAACTTTTTTTCTTTTCTTTGCAGGTAAATATTTCAAAATTCTATTATTTTATACACTGAGTAAGTATGAAATAATTAGCCTCTCTTTCAACCACTGATCAAATATGTTCAAATTTTTCTTGACACACTTAAACATGTGTAAACCTTAAACAAAATTTGATTCAGCAGCAGCTTCATCTGCTTACCCCAGATGTCCTCAAACCTTTTGAAAATGTGCAATTTTTTTTTAATTAAAATTTTCTTGGTAATATTTGTAATTCAAAATCTTATTTTAAATATTTTCTTTTTGCTGTAATTTTATGCTTTAAAATTGCTACAATTTAAATGTCTTTCAAACAAGTGAACTACAAAAACAATTTGCTATTATTAAGTTTTCATACAGAGAAATAGCGCGGCAGTTTAAACTCCTCTTAACGCCCACTCAAACACGCCTATTTTAACGGTACAGCACCACAATAAATATACATGTATGTAAAAATACATACGAATGTTCATAATACAAAATAATACTGATTAAATGAAATTTCTTTCAACAAAGAAAAACGTACCACCTTTTATATTTAAAACCATGAAATATCAATGATCGGTCGTTACACCTTTAATTTGAAAGAGAACGCGTGAAAATATTTTTAATTTTATAAATGTTTAAAGTTTAATTTTTAAATTTAAATGAGAAATTATAATGAACAATTTCATGTTTGAATTGTCTTGTTTTTTTAAAAACGGAAGTTAAAAATTCATTTAATGCAAACGAAAAAGGAAGTTGAATCAAAACATGATATTGATAATTTAAATTGATATTTTCTATGATGGTGTTGGTAAAACATTTAAATCTATTTTATCTTATTTATTAAACATAATTTTTCCAATTTAATTTTCTGCTTTTTTCCTTAATTTTCACTTTTTGTTAAATAAATTTTCAATTCATTTGATTATTTTTAAAAGTCCTTATGGAGTGATACAGACACACAGACTGTTTGCTTATTTGGCTTCTGTTGATCTTTAACTTTTTATTTTTTCCTTATAATAAAATTCAATAAAATAAAATTTGTTCAAAGATGCTACAAACTTAATCATAAAATCGCCAAAGAAATAAATAATAAAAGAAACGAAACAAAATATTTGGTTTTTTTTTTAGCCCGTATGCAATTTTGACTGGACAAATTTTTTCTAACAAATTGTTTAGTTTGTCAGGGTCAATAGTGTTACAATCAGACTTACAAAACGTAGTACAATGGCAAGAAGAAAAAAAATTAAATTATAAAAAAAAAGTTGTAACTTCAAGAAACTTAAGTCATTAATTTTGTTTAGATTGTAAGGTCGTTGGATTTGAAGTGTGTCTGTGTTTGTTTTGTGAAGAGGGAAGATACTTCAAATAGTTTAAGCCGTTAACATATGGTGGTAATATGATATGAAGATTTATTAAATGTTTTTTTTTTATTAATTCATCATTACTGAGGTGGTGTCAGTCACTGGAGGTTTTTCGAGAATACTCATTTTTCAACATATTTATTTGAGCGCCCAGAGGGTTTTTATGATTAGATCTCACAACAATTTTTTTTATTTGAATAAAAAGAGCCCGAATTTCAAATGGATCGTTGTTTTTCCTTATTATACCCTTCACCATGAGTGGCAAGGGTATATATAAGTGTGTCATTCCGTTTGTAATTTCTACATTTTTCATTTGCGACCCCACAAAGTATATATATTCTGGATCGTTATAGATTGCGAAGTCGATATAGCCATGTCTATATGTTGAAATCAACTTTTCGTAGCCCCCAAATAACTTACAAACTTTATAGATACATCAGTATATCGGGAATTCTCGGTTGCTATTTAAAATCGAGAAAATCGGACCAGAAATGGCTGATATGTAAAGAAAAACCGGGAAAAACCTCGATTTTTGGCCTATTTTTGATCTGGCAAAGCCGAATATAGGTCTCTTACTTGTTTTTTAATAATTTATAACTTTATAACTTCTTTATAACTTTATAACTTTATAACTTTATAACTTTATAACTTTATAACTTTATAACTTTATAACTTTATAACTTTATAACTTTATAACTTTATAACTTTATAACTTTATAACTTTATAACTTTATAACTTTATAACTTTATAACTTTATAACTTTATAACTTTATAACTTTATAACTTTATAACTTTATAACTTTATAACTTTATAACTTTATAACTTTATAACTTTATAACTTTATAACTTTATAACTTTATAACTTTATAACTTTATAACTTTATAACTTTATAACTTTATAACTTTATAACTTTATAACTTTATAACTTTATAACTTTATAACTTTATAACTTTATAACTTTATAACTTTATAACTTTATAACTTTATAACTTTATAACTTTATAACTTTATAACTTTATAACTTTATAACTTTATAACTTTATAACTTTATAACTTTATAACTTTATAACTTTATAACTTTATAACTTTATAACTTTATAACTTTATAACTTTATAACTTTATAACTTTATAACTTTATAACTTTATAACTTTATAACTTTATAACTTTATAACTTTATAACTTTATAACTTTATAACTTTATAACTTAGCAACTTTAGAACTTTAATTTTATAACTTTCATTGGCTTTCTAGTGATCGTTCATAAACTTCTGGGTGCTTAAGGCTTCTGACTCACAGTTTACTGGATAAGTTGCCTTTTTGGATGGGTGTTGATATAAATTCCTAATGTTCAGATAATACTGTACAAAGTTGCTGAATTATTGTGCTAAATCTCGATTTAACAGCTTATGTGTATTGAGTTTATTTTCACTATTTAGTAAGAGAAATTATTGAATGCAATTTGAGATGAATTTACTATAGAGCCATATGGCTTTATCCCGGTAAAGTACCCTTTTTTTGTTGTGGGAAATAATTGAATACTTAACAACTCTCAACCATGTTAGCTTCCGTTGCCTTCAAACATTCCCACAAAGGAAACTTTAGGAGTTAATTTAATATTTCTCTTTTCACCATGTACATATTTGTACAAACATTTAATTGTTTCTAACCCTCTTAACAAATAAATAAACTTCCCTAAAATAAATTAAACCCCTTTTGGAGTAAGAACCCTTCAAAACAAAAACCAAAAAGTATAAAGAGAAAAACCTCAATTAAACCACTTGGCGGTTTCCTGTCATTGAAAATTGCGTTGCAAATGAAAAACAATGTAATGATAATTATGTATTTGTTGTCTGTCTGTTTGTGTTGCATAAATGTGGAAATTATTTGAACAAAAGTTTTCCTTTTAGTGCGTTTTGAAGTTTGTGTCGTTTACTATTGAATAACCGCTTTTTTTCCTCTGTACTTGCGTTCCAATTCGTTGATTTTCCGCTTAAGTAATGCATTAAATACTTTATTGTTTTTTTTTTGTTTCTCTTTCTTTGTTCAATGTTGCACCACTAAGTGCTGTTGTTAGATTTTCCGTTTAACAATAAAAACAATTTTGTTTTTATTTTCTAACTATAATGATTATCAATAACAATAGTTGTTTTTATAACAAAAACAAAAAAAAATAATAGTTAATGATGATGAATGAATAATTTATGTGGAGACAAACGTACGCATGCAACATGATGCATAAAACGCATAGTATTATAACAAACACCCAGACACTTGGTAAACCACCACCAGCACCTTTAAAGGAGTAGGAAAATTTTGCTGTTTGCCGCTGAAGTGGCAGTTAGGCAGCATTATTATAATGCAGTAAATACTGCTTGTCATAATTTCCTTTTATTGCATTTATGCCTTAGTTTACCTTATGAGGAGTTGTATTAGCTGTGTGTTTTTGCTGTTGTTGGTGGGGTGTTTTTAGCCTTTTAAAGTTTTTAACTGATTTATTTTTTCTTGATTATAACTCTACTGGTATTATTTATAATAATTGTCATGGCCAATTTTTCATTTCAGTTTCATGTTTTTCATATTACAAAATGAAAAATAAAAAAACATTTGTATTTTTTTTTTGTTTGGTTTTCGTTATGGTAATTCATCATGGTCAGAATTTGTCTGTGTTTGAGGTGTTAAATATAATTGTTTTATTTGACACACATATTTATTAATTTTTCATTTTTGTTGTGGTGGTTTTTTATGTTGTTGCCTTTTTGTTAATGGTCAGTGTTTATATCAAATTGTTTTAATTCGTTTGAAATTTGATTATTTTCCTTCATGGAAATTTGAAGCCCATGTACGAAGTCATGCTAAATAATTAGACCATAAAGTTTGGAGCCAAAAACAAAAAAAAGTTTTTACATTTTTTGGAAAAATAAACAAATCACAAATTTAAGATTTTGTATCTTAGCGGAACTCTGTTTGGTGATAAATTAATGAAAAATATAGATCCTTGCTGATATTTTCAACTGTTGATCTCCTAAATTTCTGATATTTTTATACCCTTCACCTTCGTGAGAAGGGTATATATAAGTTTGTCATTCCGTTTGTAATTTCTACATTTTTCATTTCCGACCCTATAAAGTATATATATTCTAGATCCTTATAGATAGCGGAGTCGATTAAGCCATGTCCGTCTGTCTGTTGAAATCAATTTTCTGATGACCCCAGATATCTTCGGGATCCAAATCTTCAATAATTCTGTCAGACATGCTTTCGAGAAGTTTGCTATTTAAAATCAGCAAAATCGGTCCGCAAATGTCTGAGATATGAGGAAAAAACCAGGACAACCTCGATTTTTTACCTATTTTTGATCTATATATGGATTACTAAGACATTAATATAGACAATATGGATATCTAATGATAGATATTTCAAAGACATTTGCACCTACAATGGGACAAAATCGGAAAAAATATTTTTTAACCCGAATTTTTTTTTCACCAAAAAAAAATTGAAAAAACAAAAAAAAAATTTTTTAAATTTAAAAAAAAAAAATAAATTTTTTTTCCAAAAAATTAAAAAAACAACTGGAAAAAAATAAATTTTGTTTACCTAAAAATCAGCAGTTTGTCAATAATACTCAAACATCTGTTGCACTGATTTTATCCCACAGGGGCTTCCCCGTTTTGGGAATTTAGAGCAATTAGGTTAAATCAGAAGTTTCGAAATAAAATGGCTTACATTTGGAAGGACCTGTGAAGGATACCTATTGCACGCATATATTGTGGATCCTCATAAGATTCTAAGGCGATCTAGCTATGTCCGTCTGTCTGTCTGTCTGTTGAAAACACAATAGGGCTTCCTGCTAAGGCGAGTTAGCTCTGTCCATCCGTCTGTCTGTCTGTTGAAAACACGATAGGACCCAAATAAAAGGAGCTAGTTGGTTGAAATTTTCCAATTTGATACTTTTTATAAAATTTCAGCCAGACAACTTCAGCAGTTTCTCAATAGTATTCAAACAACTATTGCAATTTCAACAACATACTGATTTTGTCCCACAGGGGCCCCTGAGGGGGTTCCGAAATAGGTTAAATCCGAAGTTTCGAAATAAAATGGCTTAAATTTGAAAGGACCTGTGAAGGCTACCTATTGCATGCATATATCCTGGATCCTCATAAGATTCTAAGGCGATCTAACTATGTCTGTCCTTCTGTCTGTCTATTGAAAATACGATAGGGCTTCCTGCTGAGGTGATCTAGCTATGTCCGTCCGTCTGTTGAAAACACGATAGGGCCCAAATGACAAAAGCTTGCTGGTTGAAATTTTCCCCAAATACTCTCTTTTTGACAAGGTTTGTTTGGCATTGAAAATGGGCAATATCGATAGTTAACCCCCGTTCAAATGTCCTCCCAAAATACTGTTTTAACAGTCATAAATATATTGATTATGAGACAAACTTGATATTCCATAAAAATCCATCATGTTTCTTCAATTTATGATTAAAGAAAAGCATTTTTTTATTGAATTGAAATCTGGCCTACACAGTTTATATGAACTTATAATAAAGTCATTACTAAACTACTTCTATGTAATAAAGATGGTAATTAGTAATATCATATCACTGCCAAGTCTTGGTTGAGTTTTTATAGAAATTCACATGATTTATATACACATTTTCTATAATTAAAATATGTTTTTAATTTTCATTACAAAGTTTAACAAAAAAAAAAAGAAGAGAAAGTATGTTAACATACAAAAATATGAGCATATTTAGTTTTCCCAAATTAAACTTAACATTAGGATACTTGTATTGTACTAAAATACTGCAAACATATTTAGTTTATTACACATTGATGAACATCGACATGTATTACAAATAGGTTTTTATTTTTTTTGATTTACGGAACAGTTCACTTCATAAAATAGTGGGCGTTTTAATACAACTTTCTAATAATAATTCTTTTTACCCGAACAACAACATCACAAAAATATAAAAATTTATTGTTAAACCAAAAAGATAAAAGCCATAACAACAAATCGTTAATAACAAATGTTTACAATAAAATATAGAGTCTAAGAGAGAGAGAAAAAAAACTAATTTGTATGAAATAAAAGGAACAACATTCGACCAGATTACAAATACCCTCCCTCCCCTACAAAATCTTGAACCAATTCGATTGAGATAATCGTGGCAATTTTAACGATAGAAGTAGACAATTTTTATTGTAGTAAAGACATCAATTTGATGTTTTTTTTATTTTCATTTTAACTGGCATCTACTATCTGTGAGTATGTTTATATCAAAGCCGGCTATAAATTTTTTTTTGTAATCAATTCATCAATTTAATACAATAAATTGTCGTTTCCTAACAAAAAAAAAAAAGTGGAAAACAAAAGAGTTTCTTTTGTCTAGTTGCTTGGTGATGTCTTGTCTAGTCTTGGTCTTATATTTTTGGGGAGAAGAGAAGAGTAATAAACATGCATTAGTCCAATTTTGTTGGTGCTGTTGTTGTTTAGTGTTTTATTTTCTTTTAATAAAAGTTAACATTTTAATCGAGATGATCTTGAATTAGTTTTTCCATATTGAAGACATACCAAAAAAAATAAAAATAAAAATCATAAGGAGTTAAATTGAGTTGCAAATTAACCCCTTAGGAAGTGGTAAAAAAATAACATTAAAATTTGTTGTAAACTTAATGATAAGTTGAAAAAGCTAAAATATGTTGGATTTTTAAAATAGTAGTAGATTTAGTACTTTTTAAAATGTAAGCAATTTGAAAAAAAATTGTTTTTTATAGGAAATTATTAGTGTAAAATATTTTTTTTGTTAAAATTTACTTAGAAATAGTAGTATATTTAGAACTTTTTAAAAATTTGCTCTAAATTTAGAAATTTTATGTAAAAATTTTATAAATCCAAACAATTTTGGATTTAAAAAAATAGTAGTAGATTTAATACTTTTTTAAAAAGTACAAAAATAAGGAATTTTATATAATCTTTTCAAAAATAAGTTGCAAAAGCAAACAATTTTGGATTTTAAAAATAGTGGTAGAAATATTAGTTTTTAAAACGTACATAATTTTAGGGATTTATAAAAAAATCAAAATTAGATATTGAAAACGTACAAGTTTAATAATTTCTTTATAGAAAAATTTTAAAATGTAACATTTTTATAAAAAGAAAAAGGGTAGTAGATTTAGTACTTTTTTAAAAAGTTAAAAAATTAAGGAATTTTATATTAACTTTTGACTAATAAGCTGAAAAAGCAAATAATTTTGGATTTTTAAAATAGTAGTAGAAATATTAGTTTTTAAAACGTACTTAATTTTAGGGATTTATAAAAAAAATCAAAATTAGATATTGAAAACGTACAAGTTTAATAATTTCTTTATAGAAAAATTTTAAAATGTAACATTTTTATAAAAAGAAAAAGGGTAGTAGATTTAGTACTTTTTTAAAAAGTTAAAAAATTAAGGAATTTTATATTAACTTTTGACTAATAAGCTGAAAAAGCAAATAATTTTGGATTTTTAAAATAGTAGTAGAAATATTAGTTTTTAAAACGTACTTAATTTTAGGGATTTATAAAAAAAATCAAAATTAGATATTGAAAACGTACAAGTTTAATAATTTCTTTATAGAAAAATTTGAAAATGTAACATTTTTATAAAAAAGAAAAAGGGTAGTAGATTTAGTACTTTTTTAAAAAGTTAAAAAATTAAGGAATTTTATATTAACTTTTGACTAATAAGCTGAAAAAGCAAATAATTTTGGATTTTTAAAATAGTAGTACTTTTTTAAAAATCAGAGTTTTCTAGTCAGATATACAAAAGTAGCAGTTTATTTAAATGTTGGTGTAAAAAAAAAATTTAATATCTAGATTAGATGCATTACTTTTTCAAAAAGTTCTAAAATTGTACGAAATGTAACATTAAAATATAAGTTGAAAAATCTAATAATTTTGAATTTTTTAAATAGTAGTAGATTTAAAACTTTTTTAAATGTTTGCAATTTTAAGAATTTCAAAAAAGTAATTCGATTTTTTAAGAAATTCTTTGTGTATTATATTTTTTTGATGAAAAAATTTATCTTTTTATTAAATAAAAAAATAGTAGTAGATTAAATACTTTTTCAAAATGTGGAAATTTTATGTAAACATTGACAAAAATAACTTGAAATAGCAAACAATTTTCAAAAAGTACTGAAACTTAAAAAAAATGTATATAAACATTGGATTTTAAAATAGTATTAGATTTAGTACCTTGCAAATGTACGCAAAACATATGTTCTTTATAAGAAATTGTTTGTGTAATATTAATTGTTTTAGAAATATTAACATTTTTATAATGAAAAAAAAATAGTAGTAGATTTAGTACTTTTTTTTAAAATGTACTTAAAATTTTGAAATTGTATGTAAACATTTTAACATAAAAATAGCTTAAAGTGGCAAACAATTTTAGATTTTAAAAAATAGTAGTAGATTTAGTACTTTTTTAAAAAGTAAAAAAATAAAGAATTTTAAATAAACTTTTCAAAAATAAGTTGCAAAAGCAATCAATTTTGGATTTTAAATATAGTAATAGAAATATTAGTTTTTAAAACGTACTTAATTTTAGGAATTTATAAAAAAAATCAAAATTAGATATTGAAAACGTACAAGTTTAACAATTTCTTTATAGAAAAAATTTGAAAATTTAACATTTTTATAAAAAAGAAAATAGTAGTTAATTTAGTACTTTTTAAAAAATTAAGGAATTTTATATCAACTTTTGAAAAATAAGTTGAAAGAGCAAACAATTATGGATTTTTAAAATAGTAGTACTTTTTAAAAAGCATAAATTTTCGGTTTTAAAAAAAAAATCAAATTTTTTAATTAGATATAAAAGTAGTAGTTTATTAAAATTTTGGTGTAATAAAATTTAACACTACTTTTTCAAAAAGTACTAAAATTGTACGAAATGTATGTATATTGACATTAAAATATAAGTTGAAAAAGCTAATAATTTTTAATTTTTTAAATAGTAGTAAATTTAAAACTTTTTTAAATGTTTGTAATTTTAAGAATTTCAAAAAAGTAATTCGATTTTTTAAGAAATTCTTTGTTTATTATATTTTTTTGATGAAAAAATTTAACTTTTTATTAAATAAAAAAATAGTAGTAGATTAAAAACTTTTTCAAAATGTGGGAATTTTATGGAAATTTTATGTAAACATTGACAAAAATAACTTGAAATAGCAAACAATTTTCAAAAAGTACTAAAACTTAAAAAAATGTATATAAACATTGGATTTTAAAATAGTAGTAGATTTAGTACCTTGCAAATGTACGAAAAAAATGTGTTATTTATAAGAAATTGTTTGTGTAATATTAATTGTGTTAGAAATATTAACATTTTTATAATGAAAAAAAATAGTAGTAGATTTAGTACTTTTTTACATTTACTTAAAATTGTGAAATTGTATGTAAACATTTAAAAAAAACAATATTGGATTATGAAAATAGTTGTAGAAAAAGTACTTTTTAAAAAGTACTTAATTTTAATAATTTATTATTAATTGTGATGTGTAGTATTTGATATAGCAAAAAAAGTTTTTGTTGAAAAAAATTAAAAACTTTAATTTTTTCTAAAGTATAAAAGAGTAGTACTTTTTCAAGAAGACCTAAAACTTTAAGCAATTTATATAATCATTAAAATAATGATGAAATTCCTACAAAATTTAGATTTCCAAAAGAAGGAGTAAATTTAATACGTTTTAAAAAATATTCATTTTAGGAATTTATTATAATAAACTATGTTTTCTACTTAGTTACTACAAACTACAAGCACAAAATTTTAATATTAAACATTCGTATAATAATGAAATAGTAGTACATTTACTACTTTTTTCAAGAGTACAATAAATTGAGGAATTTTATATAAAAATTTTAAAAATTAATTGAAATAGCAAACAAATTGGGATTTTTATAACAGTAGCACGTTTAGTATTTTTTAAAAAGTATAAATTTTAGGCAGTTATTAAAAACAATCAAAATTTGTATAAAAAAATTATGAAAAATTAATTTTTTCTAAAACTAAAAATAGTAGTAGATTTAGTACTTTTTTAAAAAGTGGTAAAACGGTAAGAAATGTATATAAACAATAAAAAAAAGTTGAAAACTACAACAAATTTAAAAATTTTATATAAAAATTTTAAAAATAATTTGAAATTGCAATCAAATTCGGATTTCTAAAATAGTAGCAGGTTTAATATTTTTTTAAAAAAATATAAATTTTAGGGTTTTATTAAATAAAATCAAAATTTTTATAAAAAAAATTTGGAAAAGTAAATTTTATCTAAAACTAAAAATAGTAGTAAATTTAGTACCATTTCAAAAAGTGTTAAAACTATGAGAAATTTATATAAACATTAAAAAAAAGTATAAATAGCAGAAAAATATGAATTCTTAAAAAAGGTAGTAGATTTTGTACTTTTAAAAAAGTATTTAATTGAGTAGTAGAAGTTTAATACATTTTTTTAATTAAAAAAAATCATATTTTCGGGAGCAAAAAATTGTAGTAGATTTTGTACATTTTCAAAAAAATTTAAAACTTTTAAAATAGTAGCAGATTTTTTTCTTTTAAAAAAGTACTTAATTTAGTAGTAGAAGTTTAATACAGTTTTTTAATTAAAAAAAAAAAATTATATATTCTGGAGCAAAAAAGTGTAGTAGATTTAGTGCATTTGCAAGAAGTACTTTCGATAATTAAAAGTACTTAATTTAGTAGTAGAAGTTTAATAGTTTTTTTTATAAAAAAAAAAATTATATTTTCTGGAGCAAAAAAAATAGTAGTAGATTTAGTACTTTTTCAAAAAAATGTAAAACTTTTAAAATAGTAGTAGATTTTGTACTTTTAAAAAAGTACTTAATTTAGTAGTAGAAGTTTAATACAGTTTTTTTTTTAATTTAAAAAAAATTATATTTTTTGGAGCAAAAAATAGTAGTAGATTTAGTGCATTTGCAAGAAATACTTTCGATAATTTTCTTCGACAAAGTCAACAATGAGAGCAAAATAGAATGATTAACTAGGAATATTACACCAAAATTTCTTTTTAAAAATCTTTAGAAAAACAAGGACTAAATTCTCATAGCTTGTCTTAATCATGGGACTGTTTTTAATCTTTCAAAATAACAGTTTTTATATTTTTAGACTGTTCTAAAGGGGTTAATTTGGTAGGTTGGCTGCTTGTCTCTCTTCACTGCTTTGCAGCAGCACTACTTGATGTTTTAATGTTTTTCAATATTTTTATTTATGGCTGTTTGATTATATTTTAAAGTTATTTTTTTTTTCTTTAAAATTTTGTTGTTATTTCTATTTGATGATACATTTTAAGGTGCGGTGGTATAAATGTTCAAAATATTTGTGTAACTAATATTTTAACATTTACAACTGTGTTTTCCATGCCATTCCACACCAGCCAAGCCATTCCATCCATCTATACATTTTCATTGTTAAATGATTTTGTTAAGACAAGCTTGTTGTTTTTTTTATTTTCCTAAAGCTTTTGTGTTGCTGCCACAAACATAAATTGTTTGAAGGGGGTCTAAGTTATTTTTTTTTTTTTTGGCGATCAACAATGTTTTGATTTTGATAAATAACGAAAACGGTTAGAAATCTTAAAAATTATGCATTTTAAAGATTATTAATGGCGTTTTTTTTGTTTGTCTTCTCTTCTTCTCTTCTTAAAGTTAAAAGTTTTGTGTTAAATTTAACAAACTTAACCCTGGATTTCTAAAACACTAAGTGAGAATTATAAAGTTTTCTGTGGGTGGCATTTGAAAAATGGGTTTGTTCCTTTAATGTAAAGAAATACAAAAAAAAAAATAGTTACAAATTTATTTGTATTGCAATGCGGGTGTTTGAAACTCAAATAAGCAAACATAAATTATTTTACTTGTTAAAATAGTTTTTTTATACAAAATGATTTGTTTTACTTTTTGTATAATTTTGTGTAATTTAACACTTTCTCTTGTCATTTTGTGTATAATTTTTACAAAGTACGTTTTTTTTGTATACATTGTTTAATTTTGTTTAGTTGTTGTGGTTCAAAATAATATAATAAACTCATCAATGTTTTTTGTATTGCTTTGCTGAAAATATTGAAATTTTAATAAACACGCAATATGTTGCATTTTTTTATTTTTTTTTTTTTGAATTGGTTTCTAGACAAACTTTAATTATTTTACCACATGCATGCACATGAGCAGCTTATGCTTCAAATTCCAAGCCACATGTCTGATTTTAGAAAAAAAAAATCAAAAGAAAATCTCTTTCATTAAAACAGTGGGAGTTTGGGAAAATTGGCAAATAATTTGGGAAATTATTTTCAACAAATTGAGACAATTACAGTCACATACCTTACTTATAAAACTATTCATTTGTTTAAGCTAATATTTATAAAGATTAAGAAAACTATACACAAATCCATTATAACACCTGAAGATATAGGTTATCCAGACTAGAAGGACGAATATGCTATATCTTATTTTCTGTATATTGAAACTTCTATCATTGGCAACATGTTGCTGTAAACATAGTTTTCATACTAATGTTTACTTCTAAAGCTTAGTACCCTGTTCAATATCACTTGCAAATATGTCTCAAAATTGATATAAATAGTGTTTCGGCAGTTTTCCGAATTCAATCATAGTCATCGTTCGCTCTTAAATGATTTTTGAGAAATTTGTTGAATTCTTTTGTTCAGCAAAACTGGGGACTAATATGGGTAGTAATGTGACATTTTTGCACTTCTATTAGGGGATCTAAAAACCCAGCAGTTCCCAGCAATTAAGCAAGTAATTAGACAGTAATTGTCACTAATATCTGATCACATGGGTGACTTCAATTTACATATTTTGGGTCATTTGACACGTATGTGATCTTTGTAGTGCAGAGAGAAGACAATTGGTTACTTTATACATCCCAGGTAATCCAGAGTGAAGATAATTGTCACTTTAGTGTCTAAAAACTAAAGTAAGGTAACTGACTCTATGTAACCGTATGTGAATCCATTGTGTTGACTACTTTGAACCAGCTATTAGACATCCTCATTGTAATCAAAATGGGTCAATTGACCCCATTCATGTGTTAAAATAACTATGTAACTAATTGTCCCCCTAAATGATATGTGAACCTCTAGTTCGGGACAGTCTCCTAGAACTGCTGGGAATATATTGAACAATTTGATTTTGTATTTCAAATGATCTTGTGAGATCGTAGCAGTGTCTAATCATTGTTGAAAACCAAATAGAAGTTTGCCTGTTGTTATTCTAATATTGACAGTTTTTTCCTGCTCATAATCTTGACTGTCAGAAGTTTCTATTTAAATCACATGTTATTCTGACATTGACAGCTTTTTCCTGTCAGTTCCACGGGACAAAATATTTCACTTTATACTTGAACAGCTTAAAAAATAAATTTCGAAAAATAAATTTCAACCAAAATAATTTAAAAAAAAGATGGAAATGGCTTGCTACTGGACAACTCGCTGGTCCTATCTTACTACAGTGCCGACAAGAATGTGGTTGCTGCGATAAATAGTTATTCAACATGACAGGATTGCGATCGTAATTGCCCGTTACATAGCGATCAATTTCACCGACGAAGTCACTTTTCGTGGATGAATTCAAAACCAAAAAGATGAATAAACCTTTGAGGACTCAACTAAACATTTCAGGATGGGATTGGGGATTGGTATATGCTGAGTTAATGCTAATGATAGGCTTAAAGCTAGGAAAACGTTAAGATCAGTAAGAGACAAACCAACTCCTCCAAAATTTATTAACTTTCAATGTAGTCAAATAAACGATGAAATAAACTGCTTTTGGGTGGTAATTTTATACAACGTATTGTTAAAGAAATGTTTCAGAACAGCAACATCCAAAATTGCGATCAAAAAGTTCCTAAACATTCTTGATACGTGAGCTAGAATTTGCCTTGTCAAATGGGCTCAATATTGTTGGCACTGGGGCATATTTTTCCATGACCATTTTGCATTAATTGGGCTGAAATACTAATTTTTCTTTCAATGTACGGGTGTTTGAGGGATTGGGAGAATAAATTTCTGACTTCAATAACATCACACGATCTAGAGTGGCAATTTTGATTACCGCAAAGAGAGAATACACGATCAGGAAATGTCTCAAGCGGTAATTGAATTGTTTCACTGGCTGTATGAAATTATTAACATGTACGGATCTAAAAGACAGTGGCCGGCATAAAGAGAACATGGAATATGGATTAAAATAAAAATGTAATCTATTTTTGTTTCTTATTTGATTAGTTTTATGAACATTGTTGAGATTCGTGCTGTTGTTAACAGGTAAATAACCGATCTTGTTCGCCCCCTGGCAGCAGTGGGTGCCTAAATCTGATGTAAGATGATACATAATCCCACAATAAATGATTTTGCTCTTAATTCTCACTTACTGCACTCATATTTTTATTAATTTGTTTCTCATGTTACCTTTTATAACGACAAACTCTTTAAATATAATCCTTAGCAACATGTTGCTAAAATCTTATAAACATTTAATTTCATATTGGCATAAATATAAAGCTAAAACTCATGATTATTTCATAGCATCATGTTGCTTCAGCGGCACTTTTTTCAAATTAAAGAAGTAAAGCAAAACTTCCCGCATATGACGCTTTGTTGGCACAAAATCTTTGCAGCAAAAAAAAACTTTTGTTGTTTTTACACTATAATGTTCAAAAACTATGTGAGAATAATAAATGACAGATATGTGCCCTTCAAAAATAAGCTTTCCGACAATATCAAACGCAATTATTCCGGGTATTAAAAATGTACTCAAATTTTTGATTTTGAAGGATTAATAAAAATTCGCCAACAATTTTGTATTCGAGACCTCTCAGTGTCGTTTCGTAGTCAAGACATAAACTAGAAAATTCCTCTATTATTTCTAGGTACAATTTTCATATTTTTATTAATTTGTTTTTCATGTTACTTTTAAAAAAGACAAACTCTTTAAATATAATCCTTAGCAACATGTTGCTAAGATCTTATAAACATTTAATTTCATATTGTTATAAATATAAAGCTAAAACTCATGATTATTTCATAGCATTATATCATCTTAAAGCTCAATGTAAATATATCATTTCTAAATATAAACAAAATTATTACATTTTCTCTACACGATGATGACAAATTTAAGCAATTGCTTTTTGCTATGCTACTATTATTTAGTTGTTCGTAGCAATTATTTAAATTATTATATAAAATCAACTAACAATTACCTAGAAAACACAATAGTAAATCAATAAAAATGCAAAATACGAAAAGATGAAAAAGAGAGGCAAAACAAAAAAAAACTATAGACAACATAAATAGAAAAACCTTTCGAAATCGTGATTAAAACGTTTAAATCTTGGCAATGCAACCACAAGATACAAAAATAAACAAATATTCATTCAATCGCCTCAGCTTAACTTAGCTTTATATAGAGAAAATTAAAAACACTTGTCTGAGGGGAAAAACAAATAAACTTTAAATTATAAAATAAAATTTGTTAAAAAAAATATGCCAATATTGAAAATAATTAAAGCTTAGCAACATGTTGCTGGGAGTTGTAAACATTTAATTTTAAAAATAGTTCTAGTTCTCTATTTCTAGCTTCTACGTGTAACAATTGCATTCAGAATTAGTTTTGAAATGAAATCAAACTAAGGAGTGTGTCAATATAAAATTTAACACTGAGCTACTGTTTTTTGGGTAAAATACAAATTGTGTGGTTGATTGTATGACAATCTACAATAGACTGACATACCGACATTTTCTAATAATGTTCTTGAGTTAATTAAGACAAACCTTAAAAAATGTTTACCCAAAATTAAAGCGAAATGTTAAGAAACCTACACCTTTTAATGGGTTTGTTCCCAAAAAAAAGTAACAAAACTCACACATGTTTAAACATGAGTATTTTGTAATCTTTTAATTGCGTCATGTAATTATTTTCCTCAATTTTTTTTTATCATGAAACATGACAGCAAGACACGAAAGCAAAAAAATTTTAAGATGAAAAAACATGTGTATGATTATTTCCCCTTAATTTTTTTTATCATTTATTTAAAAGTAATTGATATGATTTGTTTGGTTTTTTTTGGAGTACCTAAAGTTTTCAACACCCGATTTTTTTTTACTATTTTTTGTTTGTTTTTAAATTTGCCTTAAGGCAAACTTTTTTTATGAAACGATTTAAAAAAAAACTTACTGATCATGCCACAAAACGACCCACATGTATTTCAGCTAAAAGTATTGAGTTACAAAAAGAAAAGTATTGAAATAAATACGTGTACAAGAAGTAGTTAAATAAATATTGATTATTGTAACAGAAACTTTTTATGTTTGTTTAAAAAAAAAAACACACTGTTACATTTACTACTTACGATTATTAGAGATTAAACGATTAGCTTTAAACAAATGATTGCAGATCATGTAGCAATATGTTGGGTGTTTTTTTTTTTTTTTTTGTATAAACATTTGTTTAAGGAAATATTAATTGTTGTTTTAACATGAAAAAATATATGTTTACTTTAACATAAACATTTATTTAAATCAGTAATTGTTTACTGTATACCCTTCACAGTATTTCAATAATCGAATATTTTGATTTATTATTATTTTTGTTACAGTTTTTTTGTTACAGATTCATAAGATTTTCAAAATTCTTTGAAATTTAAATATGGCTTTGGGTGATGCCAGTTATAAATTGACTGTTACATTAAAAATTGTCATAAACCTGGGTTTTATTACATGAAATTACCCCTCAGCGCAGTGGGCTCTCAAAGTAGGGCACCTCAGAGATGCACAAACGCATCAAAATTTTTTATGGACTGGACCAACTTTGGGATTTTAGAACACTTGGGCCTAATTCAAAATTTCATTACCAAAAATTAGTATATTTTAGGACTTTTCTATATCTTTAAAAAAAAATATAAAATCAATATCAATATAAAATTCAAATCTCAAAATTTGGAAGATTTTGGAATTTGAATTTATTGAATTTATTAAATTTTGCCCTGTTAGTGAATAATAAAAAAAGAAACATCTTGCAAAGCTAAATACGAAAAATAAACGATTTTGAATTTTAGAATTGGGGGAAAAAAATCCCTCTCGCTGGGATATGCGCATCAGAAAAGTAAAATTTTGTATGACTCTGGCACATAAATCCTTTGGACGCTCTTGGAGCTCATGTGGATTGGAATCGTCGTCCCAAATTTGATAATTTTGATTGCTAACGTACCCAGAAATGAGTCTCACCGTAAAAAGTGCGCGGAAAGTTGATCGAACAGAACAGCTAATTTGATAAAACAATTTTATCATTTACCAGTGTTGTTGAACGCTATAACCGTCCAAGATAATTTGGCAAAACAAACTAAATAAATGCCAGCCAATTCAACTCCAACAATATGGCCGTATCAACTATCAAAGTTCGGAAGTCTCTATATGAAGACCCTTTATAATATCCAATTTAAGCTTCGCCATTTTATGCTACATTTTGGGATCAACAAAGCTAATCCCAGAGCCGTGTTTCAATTTCAAAGTATTATATTGGGGATTGATGCGGAATTTTTTAAAATTTTTAGCTTTTGTTTTGAAACATTTGTAAAATGTGCCATCTTTTGGATTCTGAACCAAAAGAACGATATTGGCCAAGAACGAATCAAGCCAATATCGAATACTCTGTTCTGAAGTGAAGAGCGTTCTGCATCGATCGAAATAAGGTCTGGACTATAAGGCTGGTGACACAAAACTTCCCAACCACTTCCTTCTTAATAGCTTTTAAGATGGATTGCAACATGTGGCCGAACTCTGTCATAATGGAATACTACGGTTTCTTGTCCTGTAGTTTTTCGGTCAATGATCGCTCCAGCGAAACAGTTGTATTCGGTACAGGTTCCATGTGATGGTCTGAATAGATTTCAGCAGCTCTTAATAGATATGACGCTTTTGCTCCCACCAAATACAGAGAATTACCTTAGCACCATGGATATTTGGCTTTGGTGCCGATTCGGCTGGTTGGCCGGGCTTCACATACGATCTCTTACGCTTTGGGTTATCCCAATGGAAACAGTTTTCATCGCAAGTAATGATTCGGTGCAAAAATGATTTTCTCTCGTCATGCGTAATCATCTTTCAAGGTCTCTCAGCTTCAATTCTTATGGTACCCAATTTCCCAGCTTTTAGATGAATCCTGCTGCTCGCAAATGTTTTGAAATTGCTGCTTTAGTAGCTCCCAATAGTTTTGCAAGCTGTTGTTGAGTTTGAAAACAATCATCATGGAGTAATGCCTCCAATTCTTGGCCTTCAAACTTTTTTGGCTGATCTTTGTCTTCCGTGTCAAAATCACCACTTCTGTACCGAACAAACAATCTCTCGCACGTAGAAACCGATGTAACACATTCACCAGAAGCTTTAGTGAGCAATCGGTGTGCTTCAGCGGCACTTTTTTCAAATTAAGGAAGTAAAGCAAAACTTCCCGCATATGACGCTTTGTTGGCACAAAATTCGCCATCTTTGCAGCAAAAAAAACTTTGTTGTTTTTACACTATAATGTTCAGAAACTTCACAGAAAAAACTATTTCTTAAACCGTTTCAATTCAAATATTTGTCACATATTGAACTGGTTTCAATTATTTCATAATTAAATCAAGTATTTCTTGATATTTTCTATTGAATTTTGAGTTTTGAATTTGATTATTTTGACAATTGAATATACAATTTTCGTTATTGGTTGAATTTCAAATACAAAAATTATTGAATAGATAATTTTCGTAATTGAAAACACATTTTTGTTATTTTTTGTGTTTCAATTACGAAAATTATCTATTCAATAATTTTTGTATTTGAAATTCAACCAATAACGAAAATTATATATTCAATTGTCAAAATAATCAAATTCAAAACTCAAAATTCAATAGAAAATATCAAGAAATTTTGTTTTTCAGCAAATGAATACTTGATTTAATTATGAAATAATTGAAACCAGTTCAATATGGGATAAATGTTTGAATTGAAATATATTTTTTTCTGTGTATTTGAGAATAAATGACAGATATGTGCCCTTCAAAAATAAGCTTTCCGACAATATCAAGCACAATTATTCCCGGTATTAAAAATGTACTCAAATTTTTGATTTTGAAGGAACAATTTTGCATATTTGAGGTGCTCTACTTTGAGACCTCGCAGCGTTGCTCCTGAGAGGTTTGTGGGTTTCGTAGTCAAAACATAAACTAGAAAATTCCTCTATTATTTCTAGGTACAATTTTCTGTCAATCGCAGATCTATTTCCAAAATATTATGATTCTACCCCACTAAGCAGTGGCTGGTTGTTATAATTTTAGAAATATATTTTTATTGAAAAGTTGTGTGTCTCAAAACACAAGTAGAAGTCCTCGTATACACAGACACATTTTTTTATTATACTTTTGGCAATGGCTAATTTTAATAAACAACTTCTTTTTTTATATATAATATTTAATTAATTATTATGTTTCTCATTTAAAAAATGTTTATTATCAAAAGTACTTTATCTTGTTTATTAATATTTTGCTCATAATTTTTCGTTGTTTTTTTATAAACACAAAAATTTTAATTAAAAATACTTACAATTTTATATATAAAAAAATCTTATTAAACTTAAAAAAATATGCAACAACAACAATATATTGTTAATTAGTTTTCAATCCTCAGTACTTACCACAAGTATGCAACCAACATACAAATATTGGTAGAAGAAAAAGGGGTGTTAATAAATTTGTAACAATGGCTTGTTGTTGTTGCATTATTGAACAAATCCGGTATTAAATCCAAAGACTGACTTATAAAAACAATAAAATGAAATTTTCTTTATTAATAAACATCAACAAAAGAAACAAAAAAAATAATTTTGTTAAAATATGTTTATTAACACCTTTTTCCTTGTTATAAACAATTTTTAAAAACCAAAAAAAAAAAAAAATAGAAAAAAATGTGTTTAACTACTTGAGTAGTTGGCTTTAAATCGTTTTATGCCCCCTGAAAATTAAAGTGTGAATGAATCATTTTCTTTTTTTACTTTTTTTTTATTTGAAAGTAACGAAATTTATAACAAATTTAACCTTTTATGACTGCTTGCTGCCTTGTCTACTATAGTAGAGAGTCTAATTAAAAATGCAATTGTTTATGAAAAATTAAACATACTCGAAGGAGGAAAAAAAATATTTGTTTTGAAATATTAAATGAAAAACATAGTTTAATGAAATTGCCAATTCATGGCTGCTACTTTACAAAATAAATTGCTGATGACCAGGGAGAGAGTGTTTTTCAGGAAGCCAAGCTGTGAGTGTTGCTGTTTTTTTTTCGTTATGAATTTATTGGTGTATCAATAAAATCCTGTGGAAAATTAGCTGGAAAATTTACTAACCTTGCAAAATTGACCTCAGAATGAAAGACAGTTGAAATTTGAAGGTAGCCTTTAGACCTTTGCCTTGTCAAGGTGTTAAATGCTTTAATTTTTCTCTATCTCTTTTTTTTAATTTTAAAGTTAAAAAAGAGAATTGTGGATGTAACAGCTTTTAATGAATACAAGCTTTTTTTTTGGTAATGAAAAATGTTTTTTTGGGGGAATTACTGTTTGATTAAAACCGTTTTTTTAAGCTTTTTGAGGAAAAATTATTTTTAATGGAAAATAGAGTTTTTAGTGAAAAAAGCTTTTTGAAGTTTTTTGTGAAAAAGATTTTTTCGATTTTTAATTGAAAATAGAGTTTTTAGTGAAAAAGCTTTTTTAAGTTTTTGGTGAAAAAGTATTTAACTTTTTCAATGAAAAATTTTTTTTTTTGCGAAGCTTTTGGGTGAAAAATAATTTTTGTTAAAGTTTTTTGATAAAATAGGAGTAGAAATGAGCTTTTTAATGGAAAATAGAGTTTTTAGTGAAAAAAGCTTTTTGAAGATTTTTGTGAAAAAGATTTTTTCGATTTTTAATTGAAAATAGAGTTTTTAGTGAAAAAGCTTTTTTAAGTTTTTAGTGAAAAAGTATTTAACTTTTTCAATGAAAAATATTTTTTTTTTGCGAAGCTTTTGGGTGAAAAATAATTTTTGTTAAAGTTTTTTGATAAAATAGGAGTAGAAATGAGCTTTTTGAAATGAAAACAAATGAAAAAAGCTTTTTAATAAATACAAGCTTCTTTTTGGTGATGAAATCTGTTTTTTTATGAGGAATTACTGTTTGATTAAAAACGTTTTCATAAGAAAAAAAAGCTTTTTTTTTAGTAAAAAAAGCTTTTTTAAGTTTTTCGTGAAAATGATTTTTTGGAAATATTTAAAACTTTTTTAATGAAACATGTTTTTTTAAGTTTTTTTTTATGCTATTCTTTGTATAAATGAGCTTTTTGAAATAAAAAAATGTTAAAGCTTTTTGGGAGAAAAAATCTTTTTAATTACAATAGGTTTTTTACTTTTAAGCTTTTTGTTGAAGAGACGAAAGAGAATTGTAGATGAAAAAAGGTTTGTGATTTTTTGTAGAAATTATCAGCCCAATTATGAATAAAAATTCCCCGGGAGTTTTTTTTCCCTTTTCTCATTTTTCCTATTCAAATTCAATTTCCTATTCAAATTCCAGGGGAACAAACTCCCGGGAATTTTTTATTCATAATTGGGCTGATAATTTCTTTGATTGAAGGGAAATGAAAATTACTTTTTTGTGAAAACAGCTTTT
Organism: Calliphora vicina; assembly: GCF_958450345.1. Lineage (NCBI taxonomy): Eukaryota > Metazoa > Arthropoda > Insecta > Diptera > Calliphoridae > Calliphora > Calliphora vicina. The sequence continues at coordinate 33,126,794 of NC_088782.1, read as the reverse complement.
GAATGAAAAAGTTTTTTTTTTAAATTTTTGGTGAAAATTGATTTTAGTACACAGCTTCTCGTAATAATTTTTGCTGGAACAGAATTATGGATGAAAAAAGCTTTTAATTAAAAATTATTTTTTTAATCAAAGATATTTTATATGAAAAGCGCTATTACTTTAAAAAAAATATTTTCTTTTCATAAACTAGATTTTTTGAAAGAAAAAGCATTTTTTAAAAAATATTAAAAAATGCTTTTTCAAAAAAAGTTTGAAAAAGCTTATTTCCGACAAAAACTTTTTCATTACAAAAAATTATTTTAGAATAAAGCTTTTTCATTAAAAAATGTTTATTTAGAAAAAAGCTTTTTGCTTTTAAAAAGTCGTTGAAAAGCTTTTGGGGAAAAATGATAAAAGCGTTTTATGATGAAAGTGATTTATAAGTGAAAAAATGTGCTTTTAAAGAAAGAAAGAAGCTTTCTATTAAAAATATGTAGTTTTCTTTATGAAAGAGACTTGTATATGAAAAGAGACAGAGAGAGTAAAAAAGGTTTTTTTAAAGAAAGAAGCTTTCTGTTTAAAATATGTAGTTTTCTTGATAAAATAGACTTCTATATTGAAAAGGGCTTTTTGATTAAATTTTTTTTTTCTTTTCATCAAAATTTTTTTAGGAAAAAGCTTGTAATTAAAAAAGATTTTTCATTCAAAAAAAAATTAGAAAAAATCTTTACCATAAAACATTTTTTAGAATTTTGTTCATTGAAAATTTTTTTTTTTTATAATATGTTTTTTTAAAAAACTTTATTAATTTTGACGAAGCTTTTAGAGGAAAATAAGTTTTTGTAAAAAAAGCTTTTAAGTTAAGGAAATATTTTTTGGTGAAAACAAGTTTTTTATTTAAAAAGTAGCTTTTTTGGTGGTATTTAATAACATTTTTAGTAAAAATTCTTTTGTGGTGAAAAAGCTCTATTGATTCCTAAAGTTAATATCCATCAATTTCCTATTAGAGATTGTTAAAGCAACTGAATTTTATATAAAGATGCTACATAAACTTCATATTGTTGAAATTATGAAAACTATAATTTAATACGTAATAAATTAATAAAGAAAATCCAACAAACAATAAAAACCGTTAGCCATGACATGGTATGACATGATTATGGCAAGAAAACAGGAAAAACAAATCAGGTCTTACTTGTGCTCGTCTTTCATAACAAAAGAAAATTGAAAAACAATCGCATTAAACATAAAACCACTGTCATTGGCTTGAAGAAAACAAAATGCTAAAGCTTTTTCACAAAAAGCCATAAAACTAAGTTGGATGAGACTGACTGACTAATGGTGGCCTGATGATTTTTGTGTTATAATAACCTTTGACATGCAGCAGCAGAAGATGATGAGGATGAAGATGATGGTGCATAATAAATATTATGAGCTGCTCCATTGGCTGCAAGATGAGATCTGAAAATAATAAAATTGAATTTGAAATTTAAATTTTTTATCACTTTGGGAAAAATCTTTAGTTAAAATTTGTTTGGTATTTTGTGAATTGTTTTAATCTAGGTTTATACAATAAATTATTGTTTGTTGGCATCCAACTCCCCTCTTGTTTTGTTTTGTTTCAGTTTTGTTTGATATTGATGTGGCATATAATCAAGTTTCACCTTTAACATTTTTATGTTGTGTTTCTGTTTCAGTTTCTGTTTTTTTTTCCTCTCTGAAAATGATTGACAAACCATGAAATTAAAATCGCTTGCTGTTTTTTTTTTTTTTTTTGTTATTTTCTTTGGGATCCCAGCTATAGTTTAAAAGCAGCCATAAAAAACAAGAGATTCCATGAAATGTTTCAAAGCAAACAGCCAATATTGGCGACGTATCATTACGATCTGTAAAACTATTTTCATCTGCCTGCTGTAAAACCCCAGCAGAAGTAAGACAAAATATAAATTTCAGCTTGTCGAAGAGCTTTAGAGGATGATCGCATGATGATCATCTTCATAATAACATCAGCCATGGTTTATTTTTTATGGTATTTTGGAAATTGTTTTTTTTTCTTTCTTTTTTTTTCATTTGGTTTTTAAACAAATTTATGTTTTCATTTTTAGTGTGGCTTTTGTTTATTATTATTTTCCCTTTTTTTTCTTGTTGCATATTGTGGTTTATAAACTTGAAAATTTTGTTTAAGGATTTATTACTGTTTGTTATAATTTGTTATTGTTGCCACACTGTGATCTGTCGTTGAAGAGTGTTTTTTTTTTGTTTGGTTTTGTTTTGCAAATTTATTTTAAATCCATAAACTTTTGTATGGTTTCATTAACATCATTGGAATTGGAAATTTTTGTGGTTGACAAGGCTGGCAAATGAATTAAACAAGGCTAATTATTTGCTCAAAACATTAACATTAATAATATTATAAAATTAAACATAAAGCTGTAAGTTTTTTTTAAGTTACCAATATAGCATCTGGTTAGATTGAAGAAAGTTTTAAAAGAAAAAATAAATTAAAAAAAGATAAAGGATTTCAGCTGGCTGTAAGGAAAAGTTATGAAAACTTGTTGGTCTTTTTTTAAATATGCAGAAAAACTGGTGGATTTATCAGCATATGCTGATTTAGCTAACCCATAACGCCCACAGGTTTACTTCATAGTATATGTTTGACAATGAAGTTATCCTTCAGAAATAAAGTACTTCTTAGGCAATCAAATGTTCATTACTTCAAAACTGAACTCAAGTGTATTCTTTATGCCATGTTATTGATCTCATTCTATCGATCTTTACAAGTGATATTCGTAAACTTTTCTCGCAACCAATTTCCTCTTAATACGGATATCATAGCACTTGCAATTATAAACTTCTTTGTACTTCCTTCCCGCTTTAAAAATGTTATAAATAAAAATTCTACTTCTTTTTCGCTTCTTTGGAAGTGCTTTTTACACTGGGAATATTTGATATTTAATTAAACAAGTTATTAATAAAAATCAATGAACAGTGTACCAAAATCATCTAAATATGTTATTTACATAAATACTCTCTACAAAAACAACTTGTCAAAATTAAATATAACAAATGTTTTCATTTAAACGAAAAAAAACATTACTAATGCATTTAAAAATAATAAATAATTGTTGTATATTGAAATTTCAAACCAAAAACTATTTTTTTTTTGTGTTAATTAACACATGTTTTTAAAAATCTAAATTCATTTTATTATAAATATACAACCATAAAATAATAAAGAACAAAGAACAATTAAGTCATAACTAATTTTTGATTTCCTTCATATTCCATTTAAAAGGGGTGAATAGAGAAAAAACAATTTTATTTGAAAATAATTTTGGAATTTGTAATGGAACTATTACAGATTACAAAATAAAACAGATGTAAAATATATATTCATTTCAAGGGTGTTTTTCATATTTTTTTTCTATGTCATGTAATCGAAACTATTAATACGTTTTTATTTATTGTTGAAAATAGTTGTTTAGATAAAGACATTTATTTTCCACAATTAATACTCCTACATTTAGGGGCGATTTGAAATTACAAAGTAATGAGTTGTAAAAGCTTTTATCTAAATTCAAGTCCTTAACATTTGTTTATTTTGTTGAAAGATAATAAAATTCAAACTCGAATTTTATCTATACGAAATGTTATGAATAAATATTGTACTTCTGTTAAAATTAGAACATATTGTCACATTTTGTTTTTATATTTGTGTTAAGTACTTTTAATAAATTATTACATTGTTATTAATACTGGCAGTTTACAATCAATTGTGATTTATTGTGTGAAATAAGATAAGATTACATAGTTTTAAGTGGAATTTTCATAGCAAGCTGCTAAAGAGAACTGTCCAAAAAGTTTTCGAAAGAAAACTGATCAGAAGAATTTCTATACAAAAATGGTGGAATCCGAAAACAGTTTAGAAGATGTTTTTTATAGAAAACTGCTGAGAAATGTTTCGACAGAAAAAACTGTACTAAAACCTTTTCGATAAAAAACTATTCCAGAACATAGTTGGAGGTAGTGCACTAAATTATGATTGAAATATATTACTTTGAGGCCTCGATTATTCATCATTCTATTAACCGGCACATCAATTATCCGGGAAAGAAAAAGTTTTTTGATTGATTTAAATTCGTTTGCATTGATTAACCGTAATTACATCTATTATCCGGGATTATAATTTTTTTCGATTATTTTTGAGCAATCAAACACAATGTGAATAAAACGAAAAAGGGGAACTCCCTTCGATCGATTTGTAAGACAAATTCAAAAAATTTCTGTAGAAAACTGCTCCAAAAAGTTTATTATGGAAATCTTCTACAAATCTTGTCTACAGAGAACTGGGTTTCTACGGAAAACTGCTTCAGAAATTTTCTCCACAAATTTTCTGTTGAAACCTGATCCAGAATTTTACAGTTGAAAACTGCTTCAAAAATGTTCTATAGAAAACTGCTCCAGAATTTTTCTACAAAAAACTGCTCATAAGATTTTCTATATAAAACTCATCCGAATGTTTTCTCTACGCCATTCCAATTGTATTTCAGAAACTTCTAATTAAATTTCGAAAATTTCTAATTATCAGGCCTGTCACACATTTTGTTCGGAATGGTTTCAATTCCGTAGTTTTTATTCCAATCGTTTTAGTTTTAGGTCCTTTAGATTCCGTGTAATTTATTAATTCCAATATTTTTGGATATAATTCTGTATTTCTGATTTTAATTTAAAAGCGTTTTTCATATTAAAACAAAAGTGAAGCTTTTGGTACAGAAATTGATTAAACATTTTAGAAAACCAAATAATTACAATCAAAAATCAATTCAATTCATTCCGAAAGAAAATTTTCGTTTTACTTTTTCTGAACACAGAAAAAACTATTTCTTTTTCGTTTCAATTCAAATATTTGTCGTAATTGAAACACAAAAAATAACAAAAATGTGTTTTCAATTACGAAAATTATCTATTCAATAATTTTTGTATTTGAAATTCAACCAATAACGAAAATTGTATATTCAATTGTCAAAATAATCAAATTCAAAACTCAAAATTCAATAGAAAATATCAAAAAATTTTGTTTTTGAGCAAATGAATACTTGACTTAATTATGAAATAATTGAAACCAGTTCAATATGGGATAAATGTTTGAATTGAAATATAATTTTTTTTTTCTGTGAAGAAGTAAAATACGGAATTAATTCCACTTTCGATCGGAATGGAATTCTATGACAGGCCTGTATATTTCAGAAGTTTCCATTTGTATTTTAGACATTTCTAAATGTATTAGTGTATAACATCAAAATGGGGTTTTTTTTTATAAATTTTTAGCTTTTATCTTGAAACATTTGTACAATATAAATTTATTCAAAGTGTTAGCTATGACCTTTACCCATTCTTACCCAAAGCCAATTTCTGATACTCTGTTCTGAAGTGAAGTCTATCCCAGAGAGAGCGTTATTCCAAAGAATCAGTTGCGATCGATACTGGTTTCATATGATGGTCTGGACAGATTTCAGCAGCTCATAATAGATAGAACCCATTCCCACCAAATACAGAGAATTACCTTAGCTACATGGATATTTAGCTTTGGTATCGATTCGGGTGGTTGGCCGAGCTTCAAATACGATCTCTTACGCTTCTTGTAATGAATCCATTTTTCATGATTCAGTGCAAAAATTATTTTTTTTTATAGCTTTCAAGAGGATTTCAGACATGCCAAATTATCTTTCAAGGTCTTTCGGCTTAAATTCGTATTTCTTTCCCTGTTTTTGAATCAATCCGGCTGCTTGCAAGCGTTTTAAAATGATTTTGCATGCTCTTGTTGAGTTCAACAACAATCGTCATGGAGTCATGACTCCAATTCTTGGTATTAGAACTTATTCGGCTGACCTGGGCGATATTTGTCTTCCGTGTTAAAATCATAACTTCTGATCTGTACAAACCATCTATCGCACGTTGAAACTGATGAAACACATTCACCATAAGTTTTGATGAGCAATCGGTGTGCTTCAGCGGCTCTTTTTTCAAGTTAAGGAAGTAAAGCAAAACTTCTCGCATATGTCGCTTTGTTGGTACAAAATTCGACAATCTCGAAGCAAAAAACGTTGTTGTTTACACTACAATGTTCAATAACTAAGTAAGAATAAAGGACAGATATGTACCCATCAAAATGACAAACATATATGTTATTAAAAACAAAAACCGCGTTCAAAAGATACTCCATATATTGTAAATCAAAAATAATTTAGGTTGAGCTAAAGTTTTAAAAAGAAATATTTATAATTTGAATACGCTGAATCCGGGAAAATTTATTTTTTTGTATTTGGTTGCTCTGGTTTTCTATGTCTGTCTTTTATTTAAAACAAAAAAAATAAAACTAACTGTATTTTATTATACAGTAAAAGCGCATAGAAACAGAGTATATTATAATGTCGAATATATTTGGCAAAAACACTGAAAGGGTTAAGCAGTTTTATTTATTTTCAAATAAAAGTGTATACAATAGTGTGAGCCGATTTGTAAGGATACAAATTTGTCCATGTTGAGCCATCGATTTTTGGAAAGCTTTTGGCATGAGGAAAAAACATATCAATAAAATCATTTTCCAAATTTCAGAAAAAGTAAAAAATTTACTTTTATTTTTGAGTTTTTTTTAGTAGGTAATAAAAACCCTTAAAAATAAAAGTTGAATAAAGTAAATTTTTTTTTTCTTAAATTTGAGCGCCTGTTTTTTTTTTAAATTGCTAAATCGATCCACCCTAATATACAATATTTTCAAAACTCAGTTGCGAAGGACCAAAATGAACTATATATTTACATCATTCTAGGTGAAGTCATTTGACATTATATTCTTATTTGAAAAGAAAAATTGCCGGTTTTTTATTATACCGTTCGAAGGATTAACAAAAGTAAAGATAGATTTTACTTTATCTATAAACAATATATAAAAACTTTTATTCTCACTTTGTTCATAGAAAATATATTGAAATATATTAAAAATATGTACAGTGACGGACATTACAATAGAATTACTACCAATATTTCATTTAAAACCAGGAGCAATTATAAGGATTGGTGTGGGCCAGAAAATTTAAAAAAGTGGCAAAATGTGTTGTGGACGGACGAAACGGCCATTAATTTAATTGGTAGTGATGATAAGACATGGGTTAAACATGGTTGGGGAAATATTATTATATGGGGATGCTTTTCTTGGTATTGCGTTGGTCCAATTTATTGGATTAATGAAAATATTGGATTAATGAAAATATGTATGTAAACATTTTGGAGAATGTTATAAAGCCACATGCAGAATGGAATATGCCCTTAAAATGGCTCTTCCAGCTAGATAATGACCCAAAGCACACGTCAGGTCTTGTCAAAAAAATGTTTTTTATATAACAAAATTCATGTTATGGTATGGCCGTCTCAATAACCAGACTTAAATCCTATGGAAAATAGTAAAAGACAAACTCGGACCTGAAAAATTGAAAAACAAGGAAGAACTTTGGCAAAAAATTCAAGAAATATGGTATGCAATTTCCCGATCTACATGCGAAAGTTTGTTAAATTCAATCCCCAAAAGATTTGATGCTGTTATTAGAAATAATTGATATACAACAAAATATTAAGAAAACAACGAATTCTTATGATGATTTTTTATTTTTAATCATTTTAAGACTGATTGATTCTATTCGAATGTCGCATATTTTATTTAGTCTTTTAGATTTGACATCGTTTTTAACATAAGAATGTGTTATTTTTTTATTTTATTTTTTTCTATTTATTGTTTACGTTATGAGCATTAATATATAATGAACAAATTTTAAATTTTGAAATCAAATTTTGTAGTTTTACCGCTTTAATCGAATTCATATGTAGTGATTCTATTGTATTGTCCGTCACTGTATGACTTTTTATTTTTTAATTTGTCACTGTATATTTTTTTTTTATTAATAAAACATCATCATTAATTTATTTTTCTTTTCTCTCTTTGCAGGTAAGCCTTGTTTTAATAACTTCAACAAAAAACTGTTTAATTTTTTGTGATGATGATGATGTCTAGAGTTTAATAATAGTTTTTTTTTATATAACTTTAATAAATGTTGCGTAAGTACGAAAAATAACATAAAACCATACAGTCATGTCATAAAAATTAATACATTGCCAACAACATCTTCAATTAATAATACGAAAGAGTTGGTAAAAAAAAATTGTTGGTAGCAGTTTGCCAGTTTTAAGGAAGTTTTTAATGGAACATTTTTCAATTTTCTTGGCAAAGCTGGTTGCTGGTTGCTGATGGTGGTGGCACCAGCCATAAAGCTAACATGAGCTTTTTTTAAACATATTTAACCAACCCACTACTGTTAGTTACATGGCATAGTGTGAACACACCTTATCATAATCCCTGATCATTGTCTACATACTCCACGTTCGTACATTTTATTAGATTGCGTGCAATTTATAATTTTTCATTATAATTTCTTACGTAGTTTGTCTTCTTTTTTTTGGAAAAATTAAAATCCACTTTTTTTTATTGTATTTGAAATGGTTTTAACTTTTGTTTTCATTAATAAAAATCTGCTCAAACACTCTTACATACAAAACTAAGACCTTAAAGTGAAAGTTACACTATGTTTGAAAATATTTTTCCCCAAAATAAAAAAAAAAAACTAAATAAAATAATCGACGTAAAATATAATTGGTTTCATTTTTTATTTTTATTTTTATTTAACTAAAAAATGGTAAAATATATATTGTACTTTGTCCATTTCAATGAAAATTGATTATGTAAACATCGATTATTTTTTTTTTTGTTTGTTTCGTTAACTCTAAAACCAATACAAATAATACTCATTCGTATAAAGTAAAATTGTTTTAAATAAAGTGGAGTTTTTTTTCAGTTTTTCTAATGGTCATTTGAGTGTGACACAAAAACTGTTTACAGAAGTTTGTGGTGTTTTAGTCCATATGGAACACTGGTGATGATGATGATCATGATGATGACCACACCACCACCTCCTGTATCTTAAACAGTTTATAACACACGTGTGCCTGTAGAAAGTCTTTATATTTGTTTTCTTTTTTTCTTCTTGTGGGAAGTTAATAATTTTCAAATTGTTTTCCAAGTGAAGGTGTAAATTTGAAAAATCCTTTTTGTGTAAATTTCAATTTATTTGTTTATAAAGGGTGATTCAAAAAGTTTTCTATAGAAAACAGTTTATAAAGTTTTGTGCAAAAAACTGTTCAATATTTTGTACATACAGCTTTTCAGTAACCACAAAGCTTTTTATATAAAGCTCCTCAATGAGTTTTCTATAGAAATTTCTTAGAAAGTTTTCTGTATTAAACGGCTAAAAAGCTCAGATGATTTTCTATAAAGAAATGCTCTGAAGGTTTTCTATTGCAAACTTCTAAAAATGTTTTCTATATCTCTCTCTCGAAAACTGCCAAAGAAGTTTAATTTATTATAAAGAAAGTTGCTTAATAAGTTTTGTATAATATATTCTGAAGAAAAATTCTTTAGAAAAATAAATTCTTTAAACAAAATGCTCAAGAAGTTGTCTATTGAAACTTCTATATATTCTAAAGAAAATTGTGAAATAAGAATTCATTATTCTAAAGAGAAGTGACCAGGAAAATTATCCATATAAAATTGCTCGGAATGTTTTCCATTTTTTTTTTTATAGAAAAAAAAACTGTTCAGAAAGTTTTCTATAAAAAAACTACTCAGATTTTTTTCTGTAGAAAACTAATCAGTATGTTTCTTATAGAAAACTGCTTAGTAAAACTGAGAAACAAATTGTCTCCTTAATTTAAAGAAAACTGCTCAAGAATGTTTAAAAGGCTTTTGATGTAAATCTGCTCACTGAATTTTCTAGAGACAACTGCTCAATAAACAACTGCTAGAAAGTATTGATCATAATCATATATACAGTGACAGACAATACAATAGAATCACTACATATGAATTCGATTAAAGCGGTAAAACTACAAAATTTGATTTCAAAATTTAAAATTTGTTCATTATATATTAATGCTCATAACGTAAACAATAAATAGAAAAAAATAAAATAAAAAAATAACACATTCTTATGTTAAAAACGATGTCAAATCTAAAAGACTAAATAAAATATGCGACATTCAAATAAAATCAATCAGTCTTAAAATGATTAAAAATAAAAAATCATCATAAGAATTCGTTGTTTTCTTAATATTTTGTTGCATATCAATTATTTCTAATAACATCATCAAATCTTTTGGGGATTGAATTTAACAAACTTTCGCATGTATTTCCTGAATTTTCTGCCAAAGTTCTTCCTTGTTTTTAAATTTTTCAGGTCCGAGTTTGTCTTTTACTATTTTCCATAGGAAAATACCATACCATAACATGAATTTTGTTATATAAAAAACATTTTTTTTGACAAGACCTGACGTGTGCTTTGGGTCATTATCTTGCTGGAAGAGCCATTTTAAGGGCATATTCCATTCTGCATGTGGTTTTATAACATTCTCCAAAATATTTACATACAAGTGCTTATCCATATTTTCTTTAATACAATAAATTGGACCAACGCAATACCAAGAAAAGCATTCCCATATAATAATATTTCCCCAACCATGTTTAAACGTTTTTGGTTTTTGCCATTGTTTGGACATCTAACCCATCACTATCATCACTACCAATTAAATTAATGGTCGTTTCGTCCGTCCACAACACATTTTGCCACTTTTTTATATTTTCTGGCCCACACCAATCTGATTACTTCTGGTTTTAAATGAAATATTGGTAGTGATTCTATTGTAATGTCGGTCACTGTATTCTGGATCCTTATAGATAGCGGAGTAGTTATTCTATTGTAATGTCCGTCACTGAAAATATACGTAGATCGGAAACTCTGCCGTAAAATACCTAACTCAGTTGTCAGAAACATAAGTGGTGGGAATGTATTATTTCAAGTATTTTTTTTTATAGTTTCCGCTCTATATTCCTTCTATGATCACATGCAAACTGATTAAAAAATTTGCGAAAAGTTTTCTTTTTCATACAATTTGAAAAAAACTTCTTCAGAAATTTTCTATAAAAAACTGCTCAAGAAAATTTCAATAGAAAACTTCTCCAGAAATTTTAAATAAGTTTCGCCAGACACTTTCTATAGAAAACTGCTGTCGAAATTTTCTATTGAAAACTGCTACAGAAACTATCTATAGAAGTCCTATACAAAAATGTTATATAGAAAACATTTTAGTAAATTGTCTATCGAAAACTGCTCAACCATTTAAAAAAAATAGTTTTAACTATATTTTTATAGAAAACTGTAAAATAAATGCACAAGAATTTTTTCTACAAAAAACCAGCTCAGAAAATGTTCTATAGAAAAGTAATCAAACAATTTTTTAAAGAAAACTATTGCGTAAATTTTCCATAGAAAACTTCTCAGTATATTTTTTTAATTAAAAATCAGCATTACACATTTTTCTATTAATGCGAATTTTTTTCCAATTTTTAGCTTTTTTTCAAACATTTGTTCAATATAAATTTTTTCAAAGTATTGGCCATTGTTAGCTATGCAAATTTCTGGCAACATATGGATTCTGAGCCAAAAGAACTGCTCATCTTTTGAGTCCAAGAACGAATCAAGCCAATATCGGATACTCTGTTCCCAGAGAGAGCGTTCTACATCGATTGAAACAAATAGTAGTGGGACGGGGTACTGTCCGAACTATAAGGCAAGTGAAAGGCAAACATTAGCATCCACTTCTTTCTAAATACTTTTTAACAGGTATTGGATGTTATGATGGTATATTACGGATTCATGTCTTGCCACATATTCTGGGTATTTTTCGGCCAATGCTCGCTACAAACGAATTAATTGCATTCGGTACAGGTTGCTTGTGATGGTCTGGTCAGATTTCAGCAGCTCATAATAGATTTTGAGCCTTTTGCTCCCACCAAATATAGAGCATTACCTTAGCGCCATGGATATTTGGCTTTGGTGACAATTCGGCTGGTTGGTCGGGCTTCACATACGATCTCTAGCGCTTTGGGTTATTGTAATGGATCCATTATTCATCGAAAGAAATGACTCGGTTCAAAAACGATTTTCTTTTAGAGCTTTCAAGCATAATTTCGGACATGCAAAATCGTCTTTCAAGGTCTCTTGGCTGCAATTAGTATGATACCCAATTTTCCTGCTTTTGGATGAATTCTGCTGCTCGAAAACGTTTTGAAATTGTAGCCTGAGTAGCTCCTAATTATTTTGCAAGCTCTTGTTGAGTTTGACAACAATCTTCATTTAGTAATCCCTCCAATTCTTGGTCTTCAATCGATTTTGGCTCGCCTGGGAGATCTTTGTCTTCCGTGTCAAAATCACCACTTATGAATCGAACAAACCATCTCTCACATGTTGAAACCTATGGAAGACATACAGCTGCACTGTTTTTTCAAATTAAAGAAGTAAAGCAAAACTGACCGCAGTCAGTTTTGAAGCAAAAACAAGTAAGAGAGCTATATTCGGCTGTGCCGAATCTTATATACCCTTCACCAAATTATACTTTAAAATAAATTTTTTTAAATATTTTTAGGTAAACAACATTTATTTTTTTTTAATTGTTTTCCAATTTATTTTAAAAAAAGTTTTTTAAAAAATTTTTTTTTTAGTTTTTAATTTTTTTTTTTTTTGGAAAAAAATGTATGACAAAAAAAATTGTTTGATGAAAAAAAAATTCGGCTTAAAAAATATTTTTCCCGATTTTGACCCATTGTAGGTCCAACTTACTATAGCCTTATCTACATCGTTTCAATGGACTTTGAAATATCTATCATTAGGTATCCATATTGTCTATATTAATGACTTAGTAATCCAGATATAGATCAAAAATATGTCAAAAATCGAGGTTGTCCCGGTTTTTTGCTCATATCTCCGTTATTTATGGACCGATTTTGCTAATTTTCAATAGCAAACTTCTCGAAAGCATGTCTGACAGAATTATTGAAGATTTGGATCCCGAAGATATCTGGGGTCTTCAGAAAATTGATTTCAACAGACAGACAGATGGACATGGCTTAATCGACTACGGATCCAGAATATATATACTTTATAGGGTCGGAAATGAAAAATGTAGAAATTACAAACGGAATGACAAACTTATATATACCCTTCTCACGAAGGTGAAGGGTATAAAAAAAGTTTGTTGTTTAAAAAATGGTGGAAAAGTTTCAATAGAAAACTGCTCCAGAAATTTTCTATAAAAGACTGATCCAGAAAATGTTGATAAAAAACTGCTCAAGAAAATTTTCTACAGAAAACTTCTTCAAAAATGAGTGTACATGGAACTTTTAGAAGATTTTCGGTGTGATTTTTAGATTTCCCTCTGAAGAAACACCCTTTTAATAGCCACTATCAAAAACGATGAGAGGTATATTGATTTTGTCATTCCGTTTGTAACACATCAAAATAATTGAAGCAGATCCACATTAGTTTACATATTCTGGTTGCTCATAAGATTCGAAGATGATCTAGATATGTCCGTCCGTCCGTCTGTCTGTTGAAAACACAATAGATCCCAAACGAAAGGATCTAGATGGCTGACATTTTCCACAAATTCTATTTTTGATGGTGGGTTTAAAAGATTCGGCTGTGCCGAATATAACACTTTTACTTGTTAAATTTTCTTCTGCATTGCGAGCTAATAAAACAAATACTCGTACAATTATAAATTGTCAACATTCGACAACAATTGTTTACTGCACACCATGAATGGTGTTGGTGCATGTTTAGAGCAACAACTTCCATAATTTGGTCACAGTTTAGTTGCACAAAATCATGCAAAGTTTTGTTATTTCTACAAATAAGTGGGAATTTTAGCAATTATTTAGTTTTTTTTTTGTATTCAATAAAATGTTTATGTTTTTAATATTTATAACTTAAACATGGATGGTGTGTGATGAATAAATTATAGAAATTTTGATTTTAAGAGATTTATAAAAACGGATATTTGAGGGTTTTGTAGGGGGGGGGGGGTTGGTGTCTGCAAAACTGCGCAAATATGCATTGGAGTACAAAATAAACGAAATTGGAAAAGATTTCAGTTTTGATCAGTTTTTTGTAGAACATTTTCAGAGCAGTTTTCTATAAAAACAAGCTTTCTAGGCTAAATTTTGACAAGAGAGCATTAAGATAACAATGAACTAAATTAAAATGTTAACTATAACGACTGTAAATATATCAAATTTCAATTTGTATGCATTTTTTTTCTTGAAATAGTTAAAAGTAGCTTTAAATTTAACCCAAAAACGTGTTTATTTACATCTTCTCTCATTTTATGATGATTAATACTTTATCATCATTTACAAATTTATGTTTAGACATTTATGTACTTTTATTTATTGTATACAAGTAGTTTTTCATGTGTTTGCTACCAGCATTTGCCATCACCCATTAAAAATGTTCAAACAAAACTTTAATGTTTAATTCCTCCTCCCAAAAACAGAAAACCATTTAAGCCCCATAAACATAAAATAAATATCATTAAAAACAAATAATCGTAATGTACTCGTTGTTGAATACATATTTATACAAAAAATAAAAAAAAATAACGAATATTTAACGAACTTTTAACGTTTAAATAAAAAAGTTTCCCATAAAAGTCCAACAAATCGTTGGGGAGAAAAAAAATGAGAAATTAAATGAATTTGTAACAAACTAAATGGAGGAATTTTATTAAAGGCGATTAAGGCAGCAAGCAAGCAGCATCTTTATAATACAGTGATAGAGAAAAGTGAAGAAATAAGATTTCAAAAAAACTTGGGTAAACTTGGCCAAACCAAAGCCGAACAATAAAAAACTCCTCACAAAGTTTTCTTTATAAAAAACTGCTCATAAAGTTTCCTTTATAGAAAACTGATCCCAAAGTTTTCTCTATAGAAAACTGCTCACAAAGTTTTCTAAGTTTGCTCTATAGAAAACAGCTCATAAAGTTTTCTCTATAGAAAACTGCTCATAAAGTTTTCTCTATAGAAAACTACTGATAAAGTTTTCTCTATAAAAAACTGCTCACAAAGTTTCGTCTATAGAAAACTGATCCCAAAGTTTTCTCTATAAAAAATTGATCCCAAAGTTCCTCTATAAAAAACTGTTCCCAAAGTTTTCTCTATAGAAAACTCCTCACAATGTTTTCTTTATAGAAGACAGCTCACAAAGTTTCTTTATAAAAAACTGCCCCCAAAGTTGTCTCTATAGAGAACTACTCTAAGTTTGCTCTATAGAAAACTGCTGATAAAGTTTCCTCTATAAAAAACTGCTCACAAAGTTTTCTCTATAAAAAACTACCAAAGTTGTCTCTATAAAAAACTGCTCCTAAAGTTTTCTCTATAGAAAACTGCCAACAAAAGTTTTCTCTATAGAAAACTGCCAACAAAAGTTTTCTCTATAGAAAACAGCTCACAAAGCTTCCTCTATAGAAAACTGCTGACAAAGTTTTCTCTATAGAAAACTGATCACAAAGTTCCCTCTATAGAAAACTGCTCACAAGGTTTCCTCTATAAAAAACTGCTCACAAAGTTTTCTCTATAGAAAACTCCTCACAAAGTTGTCTCTATAAAAAACTGCTCCTAAAGTTTTCTCTATATAAAACTGCCAACAAAAGTTTTCTCTATAGAAAACAGCTCAGAAAGCTTCCTCTATAGAAAACTGCTGACAAAGTTTTCTCTATAGAAAACTGATCACAAAGTTCCCTCTATAGAAAACTGCTCCAAAGTTTCCTCTATAAAAAACTGTTCCCAAAGTTTTCTCTATAGAAAACTCCTCACAATGTTTTCTTTATAAAATACAGCTCACAAAGTTTTCTTTATAAAAAACTGCCCCCAAAGTTTTCTTTATAAAAAACTGCCCCCAAAGTTTTCTCTATAGAAAACTGCTGATAAAGTTTTCTCTATAGAAAACTGCTGACAAAGTTTTCTCTATAGAAAACTGCTGACAAAGTTTTCTCTATAGAAAACTGATCACAAAGTTCTCTCTATAGAAAACTGCTCCAAAGTTTCATCTATAAAAAACTGCTCCCAAAGTTTCCTCTATAGAAAACTGCTCCCATAGCTTTCTCTATAGAAACATGCTCACAAAAACTGGCAACAAAAGTTTTCTTTATAGAAGACAGCTCACAAAGTTTTCTCTTTGGAAAAGAGCTCACAAAGTTATCTCTATAGAAGACAGCTCTCAAAGTTGTCTATATGAAACTGCTCCCGAAATTTTGTATACAGTTTGTGTCTCCATCTCCTCAATTATGATTGCATCTGCTTGTTATACCCTTCATTCCGTTGGTAATTTCTACATTTTTCATTCCCGACCCTATAAAGCATTGGTAGGCGCTCATATTGTTCAGATTACGATGATTTTCGTCAATTTACACGTACACTACCCGAATGTAAACAATAGAGAGTAAAAATACAAATATTTCAATCAGTTGCTTGATGTTGTTGCTGATATTTTATTGTTTAACCATACATGCACACAAATTTGATTCCTCTATTTGCGTACCAATGCTATAAAGTATATATATTCTGGATCCTTATAGATAGCGGAGTCGATTAAGCCATGTCCGTCTGTCTGTCTTTTTTTCTGTCTGTTGAAATAAATTTTCTGAAGACCCCAGATATCTTCGGGATCCAAATCTTCAATAATTCTTTCAATAAATCTTTCGAGAAGTTTCCTATTTAAAATCAGCAAACTCGGTCCACAAATGGCTGAGATATGAGGAAAAAATCAGGACAACCTCGATTTTTTACCTATATCTAGATTACTAAGTCATTAATATAGACAATATGGATATCTAATGATAGATATTTCAAGGACCTTTGCAATGACGTATTATTAGATTAGATTAGATCATAGTTGGAACTACAATTGGTCAAAATCGGAAAAATTATTTTTTAACCCGAATTTTTTTTTCACCAAAAAAAAAACAAATTTAAAAAATCAAAAAAATTTTTTAAAATTTTAAAATTTTAAATCTAAAAAAAATTAAAAATAATTCGAAAAAAAAAAATTTTTCAAAATATTAAAAAAACAACTGGAAAAAAATTAATTTTGTTTACCTAAAAATATTTAAAATATGTATTTTGAAGTATAATTTGGTGAAGGATATATAAGATTCGCCACAGCCGAATATAGCTCTCTTACTTGTTTTTTTTTTTATGAAATTCTTTTGTGAATGTTTAATTACTGTTAGCAACTGTTTGCTAAGTAATTTTTCCTTAAAGACATTTTTACTCCAACTAATGGCCATAAACTTAATGACCACCTTCTTTAAGTTTTTGTTATTTGTTAGGTTTTTTTTTTCTTTATACAAAAGACGAATTGTAGGAAAAACCAACAACAAACTTAAAGTTACACATTTGTCTTCTGGTTTCGTTTTAATAGATTCGTAAAATGAAGTAGTAGAAGAAACAAAAAGAAAACTAATACAAACTACTAAAGTAGTTTGCAACTTGCAACTAACAACTAAAAACAAATACTTTTACTAGCAATTCGATTTTAAAATGTAAAGAAAAAATAAAATTATAAAAAAACTAAAAGAAAATAAAATTTAATGTGTGTGTTTCAGCTAAACTAGTAAGAAAAAAAACCGTTAAAAAGGTGGGCTTGGTTTTTACTTTGGCTGATAGTTATTTTAATGTTAATTTGCTTTGAACACTCCACACACACTCGCACTTAACATTCAGTTTTTCCTTTTTAACACTGATTTAATTAAGTTTTTAACTTGTATTTTGAGCCACAACAACTTACATTTTCTTAATGTTTTTCTGTTTTTTTATTTTTTTTAATAAACTTTGTTGTCTTGTCAGTTGTTTAAGTTTGTTTTTTTTGTTGTATTTGTTGTTATTGAACTAATTTAGTTATAATTTAACGGTTTAACTGGGTTAGTTTTAATATGGCAACTTTTCATTTCGCTCCTTTTTTTTCTTTTTTGTCTTTTACTTAATTTGTCTTAATATTATGGTTGGTGTTGAATGAAAATTTATTAACATTTTTTCTGGGAAATCTCATTAGTAGAAAATTGTTGAAATATTTTTCTTTTCATTTTTGGAAATCATCAATTGTACAAAGTGAATTAATGAAAAATGTAGCGTTACAGCAAATGTAATATTATTTTGTACTTTGGCCTTTTGGGGTTTCGAAATAAATTGAATTTTAGCCAACAGTCGGCTTTAAATTTGGAACAAATAGTAGTCGGACGTGGCACGATCAGGACTATAAAGTGGCTGAGGCAAAACTTCCCAACAATTTCATTCTAAATACTGAAAAATGTGGCCGAATATTACAGTTTCATGTGTGGCCGCATATTCAGGGCATTTTTCGGCCAATGCTCACTTCAAACGAATTAGTTGCCTTCGGTACTGGTTCCATGTGATGGTCTGACCAGATATCAGCAGCTCATTGGTCACACCAAATACAAAGCATTACCTTAGCACCATGGATATTTGGCTTTGGTGTCGTTTCGGCTGATTGGCCGGGCTTCACATACGATCTCTTACGCTTCGGGTTATCGTTAGGGATCCATTTTTCATCGCAAAAATTATTTTCTTTTATAGCGTTCAAGCATTATTTCGGACATGCAAAATCGTGTTTCAAGGTCTCCCGGCTTCAATTCGTATGACACAAAATTTCCTTTGGATGAATCCTGCTTCTCGCAAACGTTTAGAAATTGCTGCTTGAGTAGCTCCCAATGGTTTTGCAAGCTCTTGTTGAGTTTTACAACAATCTTCATGGAGTATTGCCGCCAATTCTTGGTCTTCAAACTTTTTTGTCTGGCCTGGGCGATGTTTGTCATCCGTGTGGAAATCACCACTTCTAATGCCCGTAATTTCAACAAATAGCTATCTATTAGTGCTTAGTTACTTATGGAATAAAAATATTTGGTAATTTTAACCCGTAGATATTGATTTGAAATCAATGTAAATTTACCGTTTAGGTAAATTTATCTACTGGTTATTTTACACCGTAGATAACTATTTGTTGAAATTATGGGCATAATACGAACAAACTATCTCTCGGTGTGGAAATCACCACTTCTAATACGAACAAACTAACTCTCGGGCGTTGAGACCGATGAAACTCATTCACCATAAGCTTTGGCGAGCAATCGGTGTGCTGCAGCGGCACTTTTTTTAACATTAAAGAAGTAAAGCAAAACTTCCCGCATACGACACACAGTGGCGCCATTTGAGTTTTTTCGTTGCAAAAATCATAACTTTTGAACCAAATGAGATAATCAAAAACTTTTAAAGGCATATGATAGATAATTGATCAGCCTATGAAATGAATGTTTGAAAATGGTTCTACGCCTTTCAGGTGCCTACTTATGGGTTAGCAAAGTTGAAATTTGTGGAAAAATCAATTTTATGTGCAGTAAAATAAAATATTTTTTTTTAAATTTTTGATTTTTTATGTTTCTTTTTAAAGGCTTTAATGATTTAAAATTATTCCAGAAAAGATTAAAAAAAAATTTTTTTTTGGTAAAAAAAATTTTTGTTTGGTTTTTCACTTTTGGAACCATGTCTTTTTTCAAAATTTTACCTCTAGCTAAAAATGGGACAAGAACGGGCAGCTGAAAATTTTAATATTAGGTAAAGGAATAATCAAAGAACTTGTTTTGAAAATATGGCAAATATAGAAATTTATAGCTTTTTTATTTTCCAGCAAAATTGAGAAATATTGAAAAATATCGTTTGGAATGTCTTTTTTCAAACTTTTACCTCCACACATAGAAAACAGATTTGTGATAGCAACCGAATTTGTTGCCAATCGAATGATTCTACCTTAGTAACCGAATTTTACAATTGTAGCTACAATATTTTAGAAACGGTAGCAAAATTTTGGTTGCTTCAACCGAAATTCTTCTTTTTCAACTGACTTTCTGTTGATGGAACCGAAAAATTCAATGTGTACAACCGAATCATTCGATTGGCAACAAATTCGGTTGCAATCACGAATCAGTTTTCTCTGTGTAGCAAAAAATGGGGCAAGGACGGACAGCTGGAAATTTAGTATTAGGTTAAGGAATAATCAAAGAACTTATTTTGAAAATATGGTAAATATAGAAATTGATAGTTTTTTTTTATTTTTCATCAAAGTTGAGAAACATTGAAAAAATGGATAGTTGGTAAATATCGATTTACCTGGACAAATACAAAGCAAACAGTACAATTTTTGTTTATTCTTTTCCTAATAAATAGATCTATCAATAGAATCAAAAATAATGACAATCCGTTACATAGTTTTCGATATATTGTATCTGAAAGCGGTCCAAATTACCCGAAAATAGTCTGTTTTTTAAAAACTGAAAATCAGTCAACTTTGAAGGGCTATATCTTCTGAACCAAAAATCTGATTGTAATAAGAGTAGCATATTTGAAATTGTTGGACAGTTTGCTGTACAAAAATGTTTATTCAATATTTTTTAAGGGCACATGGAATTTTTTTGAGACACTTTGCTGATACAAATTTTCGAATTTTCGAATTATTTGCAGTATAATGTTCAATAACTAAGTGAGAGTAAATGACAGTTATGTACCCTTCAATATAACAAATAATTTATTAAAAACAAACACCGCATTCAAAAGATACGACATCTGTTGTGAATCCCTCAGGATTAAGTCATACAAACAATATAAAATTGCTTTAGAAATTTTCTATAGTATTGATTTTGAAAAATTATTATTATTTTTAATTTATCAATGCTTTTTGTGTAATAACACTAAGATATTTCATTAAAGCTTGATTATTAAATAATAAGAAATCCACAAAACAACTACTTCAATCCAAAATCTTTTGAATTCAAAATAATGCTTGAAATTCTAACTTTAAATAACTTGGCCATACAAAATAAAAAATAAACAAAATCAATGCATGAAGGTCTGCTTTGTGAACCAACATAAATGGCAAAAAATAAAATAAAATTGAACAAAAAAAACTAATGTAATTTAATATTAATTACCGTAATAAAGAACAAAAGAAAAAATTCGTACTTTATTGTGTAAAGTTTTTTTCAATTTTATTTTTTTACATTGAAAAATATCTATAATAATGATGTGCTTTTTGTGAATACAAAAAAAACTGAAAATTCTTTTGTAATAATGAAAAAATGTACGAATTATTAAAAAGAGGGACATTCCATATTAGGATAAATAATTAACAGAAATACTCTTTATTAATGGCAATTTTAAATATTTATGTTCTGAATTATAACAAGGCTTTAGTATTTATTAGATTAGTTTCATTGGCTTTGATTTTGAGTATTTCTAGCAGAAACATATGGGTCATTCCATAAACATTTATTGATTTGTTGAAAAAAAAACTATTCCATATTTAAGATACATAACAAAAACAAGTGAGAAAACTATATTCGGCTGTGACGAATCTTTTATACCCTTCACCAAATTGTACTTCGAAATACAAATTTTACATATTTTTAGGTAACCAAAATGTTTTTTTTTTATTTTTTCGAACAAAAATTTTTTCGAGTTGCTATTTTTTTTTAAATTTAAAAAAAAAATTTTAATTCAAATTTTTTTTTAAAATTAAAATTTTTTTTTTAATTTTAAAAAATATTTTTTGGTTTTTTAAATTTTTTTTAGTGAAAAAAAAAATTCGGTTTAAAAATATTTTTTCCGGTTTTGACCCATTGTAGGTCCAACCTACTATGGTCTTGTAAACGTCGTTGCAAAGGTCTTTGAAATATCTATCATATCTACCAGATATAGGTCAAAAATCGAGGTTGTCCTGGTTTTTTCCTTATATCTCAGCCATTTGTGGACCGTTTGTGCTGATTTTAAATGGGAAATTTTTCGAAAGCATGTCTGCCAGAATTATTGAAGATCTGGATCCCGAAGATATCTGGGGTCTTCAGAAAATTTTTTTCAACAGATAGACGCTATCTATAAGGATTCAGAATATGTATACTTTATAGGGTCGGAAATGAAAAATGTAGAAATTACAAACGGAATGTCAAACTTACTTCTCAAGGTGAAGGGTATAATAAACTTTATTCAAAATTTTAAATATTTTTGTTCTAAATTATCACAGGCCTTTAGTGTTTATATGAGAACACACATTGATTTGATTTGTATTTCTATAAAAAACATTTAATTTTTTAAAAATTTTATAATTTTTATACCCTTCACCATGAGTGGCAAGGGTATATATAAGTTTGTCATTCCGTTTGTAATTTCCACATTTTTCATTTGCGACCCCATAAAGTATATATATTCTGGATCGTTATATATTGCGGAATCAATATAGCCATGTCCGTCTGTGTGTTGAAATCAACTTTCCGAAGCCCCCAAATAACTTACATACACGATTCATACATCAATATCTCCGAAATTCTCCCTATTTAAAATCGAGAAAATCGGTCCACAAATGGCTGAGATATAAGGAAAAAACTAGGCCAACCTCGATTTTTGACCTATTTTTGACCTATATCTGGATTACTAATTCATTAATATAGACAAATCTAATGATAGATATTTCAAAGACCTTTGCAACGACGTATATAAGACCATAGTAAGTTGGACATACAATGGGTTAAAATCGGAAAAAATATTTTTTAACCCGAATTTTTTTTCCATCAAAAAAATTTTTTTTGTCATAAATTCTTTTTCCAAAAAAATTTATTAAAGAAATTTAAAAATAAATAGCTCTCTCTCGAATATAGCTCTCTTACTTGTTTCTTTATAAATTAAAAATTCTTTAAGGGTCAACAAATATTATTCTGTTTTTGTTTTAGCTATATTACCACCCATATTACAATTATTAAAATACCTTCAGTATAATAATGCATGTTTCTTTTCTGTTGTCCTCATCTCTCTGCCAGCACTTTTGACTTTAAGCCTTTAAATATTTTTTCCCCCATTTTGTATATTTCTTGGTCAACCAGGGACACAGCTGTGCAAAATACAAACACTCGACCAACAAATCAATGTTTGGTCGGACAAACGGTCACCCAATGGTCATGTTCAAATCCCAACCATCCTAGACACACAATATTTGCATGAAAAGGTTTTTCGAAAAAAATAAAAGAAAAAAAATTGATAATGATAATGAATGATTTTTATGTTTTACTCCTCAACTATGGAAATTAAGTGAATGACGGACGTTTTTTTCTACAACAAGACACACTTACACACAACCGCCGCACTCTCTCACACACAAATTTGACATGCATGCAGCATAAAAAAATAAGTAAAGCTGCATGCAGCAGTTCAGCACTACTTTACCGGTGGTGTCAATTTACTTAGAAAAAAACGTATGTACGTACTTTAACGTGACATGAAGTCAAAATAAAAAAAAGGTTAAAAATTATACAAAATACAATAAAAAACTGTATGAACAGTATTTTAGCCGCCACAAAAACAGAGTTTCAGAGTCCAACACAGACTGATGTGCTGAAACATTCAAATACATACTCTTGCATTCATGACAGTAATAATGTGGCTTTTAACAAAGTTTCTTTACCAACTTTAGCAAAAAAAAATATGCCTTTTATTGCGGTTTGTGG
The DNA here is from genome assembly GCF_958450345.1 of Calliphora vicina. Classification (NCBI taxonomy): domain Eukaryota; kingdom Metazoa; phylum Arthropoda; class Insecta; order Diptera; family Calliphoridae; genus Calliphora; species Calliphora vicina. The sequence goes on along the minus strand of NC_088782.1, from coordinate 33,103,262 downwards.
TACTTTGTTGCCACGACAACATAATGGTCATTTAGTGAAGTGCATGACCCCAACCCAGCTATAAATATGCCACATTTAAGAAATTATGTTTTATAGTTGACTAAGGAGAATTTCAAACACCCTACCTAGTCTGCAAAACACTTTGAGACGTAACAGCCTCTAGAATCTTTACTTAAATTGATTTGCTAAACATTAATTAAAAATTTAATTCACATGCTCTGGAGAATAATTTCCTTTTTTCAGAAACACTTTTAGGTACCTAGCAGCTTCTCCCTCTACCTTGTGGAGTCCTTTAATTTTGTTTTGCGGCTCCTCATATGTATATGGTTACAGTAAACAAGTATATGTTTGTGACAACCATTTATATGATGAATGACTTATCATATTATGTTGCTCTCGGCTTATGGGTATCATAATCTGAGAACAACATATTATGATAAAATTATTCATCATAAATATGGTTGTCACAAACATATACTTGTTTACTGTAATCATATACAGTGACGGACATTACAATAGAATCACTACCAATATTTCATTTAAAACCAGGAGCAATCATAAGGATTGGTGTGGGCCAAAAAATATAAAAAAGTGGCAAAATGTGTTGTGGACGGACGAAACGACCATTAATTTAATTGGTAGTGATGATAAGACATGGGTTAGACGTCCAAAAAATGGCAAAAACCAAAAACGTTTAAACATGGTTGGGGAAATATTGTTATATGGGGATGCTTTTCTTGGTATTGCGTTGGTCCAATTTATTGGATTAAAGAAAATATGGATAAGCACTTGTATGTAAATATTTTGGAGAATGTTATAAAGCCACATGCAGAATGGAATATGCCCTTAAAATGGCTCTTCCAGCAAGGTAATGACCCAAAGCACAAGTCAGGTTTTGCCAAAAAATGGTTTTTATATAACAAAATTCATGTTATGGAATGGCCGTCTCAATAACCAGACTTAAATCCTATGGAAAATAGTAAAAGACAAACTCGGACCTGAAAAATTTAAAAACAAGGAAGAACTTTGGCAAAAAATTCAGGAAATATGGTATGCAATTTCCCGATCTACATGCGAAAGTTTGTTAAATTCAATCCCGAAAAGATTTGATGCTGTTATTAGAAATAATTGATATGCAACAAAATATTAAGAAAACAACGAATTCTTATGATGATTTTTTATTTTTAATCATTTTAAGACTGATTGATTCTATTTGAATGTCGCATATTTTATTTAGTCTTTTAGATTTGACATCGTTTTTAACATAAGAATGTGTTATTTTTTTATTTTATTTTTTTCTATTTATTGCTTACGTTATGAGCATTAATATAATAAGGAACAAATTTTAAATTTTGAAATCAAATTTTGTAGTTTTACCGCTTTAATCGAATTCATATGTAGTGATTCTATTGTATTGTCCGTCACTGTACATATATGGTTGATACAATCATGTGAATCGTTAACTATTCATATTATTATGATCATGTAAATAGTTACTGTGACTAAAATATTGTTAAAAAACTTGTAACAATATAGAAATCGTTACAGTAAACATGTACAACTATATTTTTTTCTTTGCGTGTTGAACGGACTAGTGTTACAAACTTCTACTTATCCACAATGTTGATAGCATGCTGTTATTAACATTGTTTGTAAGTATCACAACATTAACTGATAAAGATGCTAACATTAACAATAAAGCTGCTAAATATAGAACATTCTAGTTTTGTCCTTTAGATAGATATTTCATGAAACTACTACAAGATGGCACTGTGTATAACAGCAAATGCAGTCAGTTGATCATACATGCAGTTAAAATTAACATCAACTCCATTACCAGTGAAAGAAGAAAGTCACTATTTAAATTGTTTTGTAAATTTGAATAAAGAATTGTTACAATTTTAAACTACAAACTACTTTTTTCCCCAATTAAATGAATACGGTTTACTTAATTTTATTTGTAACTCATGACTTCTTTTCATATCTCCTACTGACATGCTGCTCTTTTCAGTAAAGCTTAAACCATTGGTAGGCAAAAAGAGGCATTTAAAAATAAAATATCTACAACAACATCAAGCAACTGAATGAAATGTGTGTATTTTAACGCTCTATTGCGCTCTTTTGTTCACATTCGGGTTGTTTGACGAAAATCATCGTAACCTGAACAATATGAACGCCTACCATGGGCTAAAACTATATTCCTTTTAAAAAGTTGACATCGTGGATCGATTATTGTTCTTAAAAGTTTCATAAGTTGCTTCGCGAACAGAATCAAAATATTTTGGAAATAAATCTGTCAATGGCATTTTTTAGAATTTTGTCCATAGGGTCCTCATTTCCTTATGGGCTGGGAAAATACTTTGGGGATAAATAGGGAACACATCAAGGTTTCCAAAGATGCTTTCCGTTTTCTGATCCCAACTTTGGGATTTTAGAACATTATAAATTTTGAAGAATAGGACATGTTTTTTTTACCAAAATATTCTCCGTAAAGATGTCTTACAGAACAACATAAAATTGTTATATGTTCTTAAAAAAAGTTTTTTTTTAATAACAAAAGAATAAAGTCACCTTTCCGCCCCAAAAAAAAAAACAGAAAAATCTACTATTTGTTTGAATTTTTTAATTGAAAATCGTTTATTTTTCATCCATAATTGCTATTGCTCTAAAATCTTTTGTATATTATTTTAAATTAGTTGTCTAACTAACAAAAAATTCGAGTCCATTCGTCCCTACATTTTTAAAATAGCGGACCAAGGTATGGCAAAATTTTAAAATTTAAATTTTGAAATGCTTATAAATCGTAAATTATAAGAGATAAATAGCACTCGCAAGCATGTCTTTTCAAGATCTAGCGCTTTCCGGATAGGAAACAAAAAATTTTACATGTCGAAAGTTTGTAATCCCATTTGTCATCTGGGATTCACAACAGATGGCGTATCTTTTTAACGCGATTTATGCTTTTAATAACTTATATGTCATTTTGAAGGGTACATATTTGTCATTTATTGTCACGTAGTTATTGAACATTATAATGTAAAGAACAAAGTTTTGTTTTGCTTCGAAAATGTCGAATTTTGTGCCAACAAAGCGTCGTATGCAGGAAGTTTTTCTTTATTTCTTTAATTTGAAAAAAAGTGACGCTGAAGCAAATCGAGTGCTCACCGAAACTTATGGCGAATGTGTTCCATTCGTCATTTGTGCTGTTCAGAAGTGATTTTGACACAGAAGGCAACAATCGCCCAGGCCAGCCAAAAAAGTTTGATGTCCAAGAATTAGAGGCATGAAGATTGTTGTCAAACTCCATGAAGATTATTGCCAAACTCAACAAGAACTTGTAAAATCATTGGGAGCTACTCAATCAGCAATTTCAAAACGTTTGCGAGCTGCAGGATTCATCCAAAAGCAGGGAAATTGGGTACCATACGAATTGAAGCTGAGAGACCTTGAAAGACGATTTAAAATAAAATAATTTTTGCAGCCATTCATTACTTGCTATGAAAAATGCATTCATTATGATCAGCCAAATATTCACGAAGCTAAGGTAAATTTTTGTATTTGGTGGGACCAAAAGAGTCCTATATATTATGAGCTGTTGAAGAATGGCAACATATTCTTTTAAAGCGAGTATTGGCCAAAATATACTGCCAGACATGAAACCGTAATATTCCATCATGACAGCGTTCGGCCACATGTTGCAATACCTGTTCAAAACTATTTGGAATTAAGTGGTTGGGAAGTTTTACTTCATAGTCCAGACCTTGCACCGTACGACTACTATTTTGTTTAATCAATGCAGAACGCTCTCTCTGGGATACGCTTCACTTCAGAACAGAGTACCCGATATTGGCTTGATTCGTTCGTGGCCTCAAAAGATAAGCAGATCTTTTGACTCGGAATCCTTATGTTGCCAATCCCGCATTTTTTATGTTATACACCCAATTGTTACCCAGTATGAAGTGGCAAAAGTGCTTCGGATGTTAGTTCAAACACGAGCTAATATATATTGAACATTGCAGCCAAGTTCTATGATTATTCAGTGTAGTAAGTGTAGGGTACACAAAAATGTCCCTAGTATTCGCAAATTTTCTGCAAATGAGCAAAAGAAAAAAACATTAATAGTATGTATGTAAAATAGCAACAATTAAGTTAATTATGTACTACTATGTAATAAATAAAATATAATAAAGACAACAGCAAAAGTTGGTAAAACTGGTAAAAACAACGGAATTTTATGTCGTTACATTGTTTTTATATTTCAATTCAAATCATTTCAGTTCAGCTCAACTCAACTGGTTACTTGGTAATTTAATTCTTTTTTTTTTTGTATTAAGTTGTTTGCTGTTGCTAACATTACTGGCTGGCTATTGTTGCATTGCGTACCGGGTAATTAAACTTATTTTATATGTTTTTTTGTTTAAAAATCATTTGAAGTGTTTTTTTGTTTTGTAGGTAATGAGTTGTTTTAGCCATTCAAGGACTGCGTAATGAATGTAATTTAAGATATTTTTTTTTTGTCTATAGTCTGGTATAATATTTTGAAATTTAATACAAACTGACACAGTTTTACTGGTTGCGAGTGAAGAGAGTGTTTTAAAATTAAAGCTAGTTGTTATTGATGTTTTATTTATTTAGTTTTACGAGAATTTTTATTTAAATAATTTTTTTTTATTAAAAACACGTGAGTTTGTGTTTTTTATTGTTCAAAAAAAGGGACTGAAAAGTTCATTAACATTTTTTTGTAGTAAAAATGTTTAGAATTTGTAAAAAGAGTTAAAGAAAAAGTGTACACATATGAAGAGGGTTGTGAAATATTTAAATTCTTGTAAATTGAAATTGATACTTTGTAGGTTTACTAAAGAAAATATTAAGTAAAAAAATTAAATTTAACTTTTGTGAAATATAATATGAATAATATTAGCTAATAAAACTAACCTTAAGTTTGTAGTTTAAATATATGTATGTATAATTTAAAAATATATTCATTGGAATTTTTGTAAAGAAATGAAAAAAAAAATTAGCCCCAAGTGAATAATATTGTTAATTTTCAAGATTTCTTTTAAAAATTCCTAAACAAATGTTGACTTTTCAAACATTTTAATTAAACGGAGGTGTTTCTAACCTTTTGAAAAATTGGACTTCTTTTGAGCTTCAGACTTTATGGAATGTTTTTATACCCACCGAAAAAAAAGATGGGGGCAAAATTGATTTTGTCATTCCGTTTGTAACACATCAAAATAAGATTCTGAGACGTTCTAGCTATGTCCGTCCTTCCGTCTGTCTGCTGAAAACACGATAGGGTACAAACGAAAGGAGCGAGTTGGCTGCAATTTCCCACAAATAATCTTTATTTATAAGTTTTGTTTGGTATTGAAAATGGGCAATATCGTACCATGATTTAACCTAGCCACCATACATATGACCCCGGAATTCTGTTTGAACAGTAATAAATATGTTCATTATGCTGCAATCATGATTAATTAAATTTGATTTGCATAAATTAGATCTAATTACTCTGAAATTATACTCTAAAGTATGACGAAAATCGATCAGCATTTGGCCCTATTTCCCATACAAGGTACCCCTCAGAAAATGACTTGAACATAATTAATATCGTGATTAAGCTTGACATAAACTAATTTTATATCAACCTTAATCTTTCTTCAAACTTTTGTGATGCTCAGAAAAATATTTTATTATCGACATAAGTCTATCAAATTCTGTATAGTTCGGACCATAACTGATTTAAATCCTCATAGAAGGTCAAAACTACATATTGATGCTGGGAATACAAGATTCGACACAGCCGAGTATAACACTCTTGTTGACACTTTCCTTTATTTAAGGCCTGGGACTCATAATAATAGGGACAGTTTTTTCAAAACTCGAACATTTTCCAACCGATTTTCCATTTTTACAAATTGTTTGCTTTTATTTTGAAACATTTGTTACGTTTTTACCTTTGAAAAACGTTGGTTTATTTCCATTAAGTAAACCGGATACTTTTGATTGAAAATAAATGCAGTTTAGTAGTTTAAAATTGTAACAGCTCTTTATTCACATTTTCACTACAACAGTTTAAATAGTTCATACAGATACACGTTTATAATTCACAACTTAATCAGCACACTGTAAGGCAGTTCGTAACGCCCAAAAATATTAGTCTAACACCCACCTTAAAGTATACCGATAGACTTAGAATCACTTCCTGAGTCGATTAAACGATGTCCGTCCGTCTGGTCGGCTGGCTGAATGTCCATGTAAACCTTGTGCGCAGAGTACAGGTCGCAATTTTGAAGATATTTCGATGAAATTTGGTACATATTATTTTTTCGGCTCAAGGACCAAGCCTATTGAAACTGGCTGAAATCGGTCTATTATTTCACGTAGCCCCCATACAAATGTCCTCCCGAAATTGGACTTTATCGGACATAAATGTTTCAGATTAGTTTTATATATACAAAATTCATGTCACCAAATTTTGTTACGATCGGTCCATAATTAGTCATAGCTCCCATATAGACCCGCTTCCGAAAATCACTTTAACGTGCATAAATCGCTTAAAAATGTTGGTATACTCACAAAATTCAACATAAATAACTTTCATATAGACATAAATCACACGACATACTTTCATGGTGATCGGTCTGTAATTGGTCATAGCCCCCATAAATAAATTATTGAAATTTTAAAAGAAAAATGTTTTTGCTCTTTTACTTAGTGTAGGGTATTATATGGTCGGGCTTGACCGACCATACTTTCTTACTTGTTTTTACTTCTCGCGGCCACCTTCTATACGCTGCATTACCATCCAGATGTTTCCAGCATCATCTATCAGTGCTTCTTGAATGTTCTATTTCTACAATGATCACCTCAAAGCTTTTATTCAAAGTGGTAATGTTCCACTACAGATCTGTTAATAATGTCGACAGTTATGTTAACTGCTGTTAATCGGCCGGAAAACATCATTGTCTACAGTTAGAAGTCTATAGGGTACGGCTACACGTTCAATATATATTGTGATATTTGGATCGCGATCCATTGTAATGGATCACGCAAAATTAGGTTATTCTGCGATTTGGATCGCGATCCATCAATACTGCATGCTACACGTTCAATAAATATCGCGATACTGGATCGTGGTCAATATATATTGAACCTGTAGCAGTGCCCATAGAAATGAAAATGTTGCGAAACTTGAAACCAGCCGTTTGAATTCAAATACAATTTCGAAACAATATAAATTTATTCAAATTATTGGCCATTACTAGCTATGATAACTGTTCATGTTTTGAGGCCAATAACTAATCAAGCTAATATCGGATACTCTGTTACAAAGTGAAGCGTATATCAGAGAGAACGCTCTCTCGATCAAAACAAATAGTATTCGGACGGAGCACGGTCTGGACTATAAAGTGAGATATTCAATATTTCAAAACCACTTCATTCTAAATACTTTTTAACAGGTATTGCAACATGTGACCGAGCGTTGTCATGATGGAATATTACGGTTTCATGTCTGACGATTTTCGGCAAACGCTCGCTTCAAACGAATCAGTTGCATTCGGAAAAGGTTTCATGTGATGGTCTGCCCATATTTCAGCATCTCATAATATATAGGACCCTTTTTCTCCCACCAAATACAGAGCATTACCTTAGTGCCAAGGATATTTGTCTTTGATGTCGATTCGGCTGGTTGACCGGGCTTTAAATACGATCTCTTCAACTTCGGGTTATCTTATCTTTTCATCATCAATAATGATGATGCCTTAAAGCAGAATTTCAGATATACAAAATAATATTTCAAGGGCTCTCATCTTCAATTTGTATGGTATCCAATTTCCCTGCTGCTCGCAAACATTTTGATATTTCTGCCTTAGTAGCTCCCAATGATTGTGAAACCTCTTATTGAGTTTGACAATAATCTTCATGGAATAATGCCTCCAATTCTTGATGTTTAAACTTTTTTGGCTGGCCTGAACAATCTTCCGTATCGAAATCAACACTTCTGAACCGAACAAACCATCTCTCGCACTTTGAAACCGATGAAACACATTCGCCATAAGCTTTGGTGAGCAGTTGGTGTGCTTCAGCGGCACGTTTTTTTTTCAAATTAAAGAAGTAAATCAAAACTTCCCGCATATGACGCTTTGTTGGCACAATATTCGAAATTTTCGAAGCAAAAATAACTTTGTCGTTTACAATATAATGTTCAATAACTAAGTGAGAATAAATGACAGATATGTTCCCTTCAAAATGACTATGAATAAGTCACAAGACAAAAGCAAAAGTTATTAAATATTGACTCAACGATGCAGTTTCACACCAAGTGTCACACTAATCCGATCCTCAATCTTCGAAATTCGTGTAAATAAAACACCCTAAAATGTATATTTTAAAAGTAAACACCCAACCTAAGATATTCATCTAACAAAATTGTTTTTAGCTTCTTTTCTGCTTCATTTCTTCTTATTTTTTCCCTGTAAAGTCATGTTGATTATTATTTGATAACATTTTTATTATATTACATCATGTTTTTATATTTTTAAAACTATAAACAACTAAAAAAAATCATTATCGATCTTCCTTTCTAAATACGTCATGAGGCATGGTGATGAGGGCAAGCGGCGGCTGCTGCAACATTTAACTGCTGATTTCTATTTTTGCCCTCTAACTTTTAGCCAAGAAGTAAAATGTAAAATGTACTAATGAGCTTAAATTATAACGCCATTTATTGATGGTGTTTCGTTATTGTCAGTTTTTTCGAAGCTCTGAGAGAGTTAAGAGGAAAATAATAAAATGCTAGTAGCAAATCACGTTTCCAAAGATAACAAAACTTAAACTTAAACGCTTCTAACAAAAACAAAATACGTTTAAGACGAAAAGAAAAAAAGGTTTATCTAGTGGTCATCAGTAGAGTTGAGCAGAGTTTGAATTTGAGTTAGAGCTGCAATACTTTGTTGTAAAGCCCAAAAATTTGATGGACTTTTACTTTTTTTTTTGCCTAATAGCCGGCTGTTTTTCTTTTGGAGAGAGAGAGCGATAAACATTTAAAGTTTATTACTGCAACGTTTTATATTTTGGGTAATTTGTCCTTTACTTAGGCCACTGTTAAGTAGGTACGATTACTGGCCATAACTCTTGGGAGTTCCGTAAATCAATTTTCGAAATCCAAAAACTAAACAACTACTATTTAGTTACTGCTCACTAGTTCCTTCGTTAACGAAGTATTTTTCATTTCTTTTCTTTTTGTTTTTGTGAAGATATAATCAGTGGTAAGCGATGGATTGTTTAAATGGATGGATGGCTGGCTGCATCATGCCTTATTTAGCTTTGTTTTTGCTAAACAGGTGTTTTGTTTTTGTGTTAATAGTTTCAAAAAAAAACGAGGGTTTTCTACATGCAACATGTTGCTGCTACAGTATTTCAGAGTTAGCAGCTTAAACTGTTGCCTTTAAGTGCCAAATAAACCACAAAAATACGATTACAAGTGATTACCACCAGCACCATTAAAAGTGGCCACCACCAACAACAGCCAACCGCCACCACGATCATCATCATCGTCATCATAATTATTGCTACATTATTGGAAAATTGTTAAGAGAGTTGGCATCGTTTTCTTATTAAAGCCGTTGTTTTTTCCTACTTTAAGCTGACACGCGTCTTTTCAAATTGTTGACCTTTTTTTCTCTCTCTCTCGTTTTCTTTTTATACAAAAAAAGTTGTATTAAATTCCGCAATTAATGGTTAAACTAAGATTAATTTCTGTGTTTCTTGTCTTACATCCGTTTTTGTTTTTTTTTTGAGAGGAGGGCTGGCTGCCGGCTTTGAGCAGGTCATTTTTATGGTCAATTTAAATTTTTCTTATATTGTTTAGCTTCTGGTTATTTTTTCGGATTTTTTTAAATTTATGGTTTTATTACATGATTTTAATAATATTTTTTTTCTCTTGTTTATAAATGTGCTGTAATATTATCTAAATGACCTTTTTTAATACGATGCTTTTTGTTTTTAAACCCCCCAAAAAATTGCATTTATTTATTAATGATTTAAAAAGCATGATTTGGAGAAAGTTTGAAGAAGTCATAAATCTTAAATTACACAATTTAATTGGGAAATTTGTAACAAACATTTTCTCATTTAAAACTAGGCTTGTCATTCGAATATAAATTATTCGAATAATCTGGGAAAAATTATATTTTTTATTCGAATAAATCTTATTTTTCAATTTAAAATTATTCGATCAATATTTTGTCGATTAATCGAATAGATCTATTTTCAAATTAATCTATATAAAAATGAAATGGTCCATGTATGTAATGGCATCACGTGAGAACGGCTGGAGCGATTTGGCTGATTTTTTTTTATTCGATTAGAAATTTTCAGAAGATTTTTTGTAAAGAAAAAGAATATAAAAATTTCGGGTAAAACTCTGACATTTCTTTTTTTTCGAGTCCAGCCAACTGTAATAAAAAAGCTCCCTAAAGTATGCAGTACAAATTTAGATATTTTACTTGCAAATAAATAAGAACATGCAGGTGTATGTGGGTTGGACAAACTTGAAGAACTAACCTTAGTAAATGATACCGGGCGAAGCCGGGGCGGACAACTTAAGAATTCGGGATTTTTTAAAATTGTTAGCTTTTGTACAATACAAAATTATTCAAAGTATTTGCCATTGCTAGCTATGATCTTTTTCGCACCTTTTTGGCAACATATGGATTCCGAACCAAAAAAAAACCTGCTCATCTTTTGAGGCCAAGAAGCAATCAAGCCAATATCGGGTACTCTGTTCCAAAGTGAAGCGTATCCCAGAGTAAGAACAATCTGCATCGATCGAAACAAATATGTAGTAGTCGAACGGGGCTCGGTCTGGACTATAAAGCGGGTGAGGCAAAACTTCCCCACCACTTCGTTCTAAATACTCTTCAACAGGTATTGCAACAAGTGGCCGAGCAATAAATTTGACTAACTCGTTGATGTTCTCTCGGCCACCTTATATACGCTGCATTACCATCCAGATGTTTCCAGCACCATCTATTAGTGCTTCTTTAATGTTCTATTTCTACAATGATCAACTCAAAGCTTTTATTCTAAGTGGTAATGTTCTACTACAGATATGTTAATAATGTCCACTGGTATGTTAACTGCGGTTAATCGGACGGAAAACATCATTGTCTACAGTTAGAAAGAAGTCTATTTATATATGGATTCCGAGCAAAAAAAAACGGATCATATTTTGAGTTCAAGAACGAATCAATCCACTATCGAGTGTTCCAAAGTGATGCGAATCCCAGAGAGAGAGAGAGCGTTCTGCAGTGATCGAAACAAATACGAATCGAACGGGGCTCGATCTTCAACAGGTATTGCAACAAGTGGCCGAGCGTTGTCATTATGGAATATTACGGTTTCATTTCTGACCGCATATTCTGGCAGTTTTTCGACCAATGCTAATCAAACTAATCAGTTGAGTTCGGTAGAGGTTCTCTGTAATGGTCCAGCCTGATTTCAGCAGCTCAATAGAAATACAAATTTTTAAAAATTAAAAAAAAACATTTTTAAACTGTAAAAATACAATATAACAACCTGTATTAAAACTTGCATTACTTTTAATTCTCACTTGCACCTGTCATTTTTGATTCAACCCCTTATAATGAATGTAAAGCATGCAAAGACACGCACAAAGCCAAATTACTACCAAACCATAACAAGGAAGTGATTATTTCTCTGCTTAAACCAATGCGGAAAGTAATGACTGCTAATTACATTAAAATTATAAATGTGAAACTTAAAATTTAGTTTTCTTTAACATCACAAAACTTTAGATTTTATTGCCAAACAAAAATAAATGAAAAAGAAACCATCTTGCTAAGCATTCTTTGTAAAGAAAAGTGAATGTTTTATACAACTAACACAGAAAAATGGAAACAAAAAAATTGAAAATGCATTTCATTTTAAAACATCCGCATTATTAACAACCAGATGTGTCTGTTAAAAGAAGTTCTTTCTTGATTTATTCCATTTCACTGGAACATACAACAAATAAAAATAAAAAAAAAAATATTTTATATTGGTAGCACAACAAATTGACGCCACACACATTTGCAACACACACAACAGGCATTAACAATAATAAAAATCAACAACAAGAAGTGAAAAAAAAGTAAACTTTTTACATGATCACGATCTTGGAAGAACGTACTGGATTTTGTCTGAACAGAGAACAATAGGGAAAGTTTTTCAACTGTAATGATTTGCTTCTTTATTTCTGTTGTTTTTTTTGGAATTTATAAAGCAAGAAGTGAAAAAAAAATGATTCCTCATGTTTTTTTTTTCTTCTTAACATGCCTCATATCATACATATGCAAGTACATACATAAGTATATCAAGTTGCATGTGGCAAGCAAGAATTTTCACCCATAATAAGTTTAAAATTGTATAAAGAATTAAGCAAAAAAAAAAGAAAACTTAACTAAACATGACTAAATGCTAAATGCAAACTTAACAACAAGTGAGAGAAAAACATTCAGAAAAATCGAAAAAGGCCAAAAAAGGAAATCAAGTCATTTCAGACCAAGTTCAAGACATACAACTTGCGTGTGGTAGGTAGTTGGCAACTACTACTGTTTGTAGTCTTTCATAAAAGTGAGAAAATACACACAAGAGCACAACATTCAAAACTTGTGATAAATGAAAGTTCTTTACTTAAAAAAGAATTTTGTATTCATAAAGTTGTGAACAAATAGTTTAAACAAATTGTAACTCAAGCGGCAGAAATGCTGCACATTCAAACAACAAATGTATGGAAGAATGAATGGATAGAGACGGACGCACGGACGTACTTTCAGAGAGATAAATATACAGACATTTGTTGTCACTTGAGGCGACATATAGATAATATCACACAGTCTTTCAAATAACATTCAAACATCCAGACATAAATGCATTATTTTCTTATTATTTTTTTCTTATTATATATTCATTTATTTGTTTAATACTCGTTGTTTACTTCACAGGTATTTAATAAGTATTTCCTCTCTTATTTATTTCTTGCTTTCTTCTATTCTGAAGTTGTAGGTTCATTCTTGCTTGTTGCTTAATATGTTTGACCCACAAAGTCGTCGACAACAGAATGTTGTATCTTGGTTTTGTTTGTTTAACTATTTGTTGCATGTTGTTTGTTAAGTAAATATCATTAATAGAATACATACAAACAAAACAAACAAACATGCCACATACTGTCAAACTGCTGCCTTAGAATTGTCTACAAAAAACAAATAGTTTAGAGCCAACAAACTCTCTGCTCATATTTCAAAACACATTAATATCAAAAGCAAAGGCCAACTTGTTATAGGAAATTAACAAATGAAACAGGGCAACGACACCTTGGATTTTAAGTAGGGGCCTGTTTGGTTAGGTGTGATTTGATAAAAAGGCGTCATATTACAATGTACTTAACATACAAGTACTTCAGATATAATGAGTCATTTGGTTTTAAATGGAAAAGAAAATATTAAAGACTTTTAAGGTGACTACTTCTAGCCAGATATGACTTTCTTTCATCTTCTTATTATTATAATTATCAAACTGGTTGGCGAAATGTCAGTTTGACAGTGTCAGCAGATGAACAATAGTAAGGTCAAACTTATGATACAAAAATATGAAAATTAATCATCCTAAGCGTTACAATCCTTTAAAATAGGAATATTGGGTGTATAACTTAAAAATTAGGGATTTATTTAAATTTTAGCTTCTACGTATTTTGAAGCATTTGTACAATATAAATACTCAAAGTACTGGTCATTGTTAGCTATGATCTTTTCCCATCTATCAGGCAACATATGGATCCTAGCCTTTTCGAATCTCCATTTTAAAATTTTTAAAAATTTCAGAATTTTTTCATCATCACAATGGGATTTATTGAGATCATAATAGGGAATAAAAATATGAGAAAATTATGTCAATATCTCTTTTAGTTTTTCCGTTTTTGCGATTAAAATTTTTCGATTTTCAAGAAAAACTAATTTTTTTGTCCATATTTTAGCGAAGTGTCAGCTAATATTTCCATATTTTCATAATATTATAGTCCTGGTAATTTTAAATATGGTCTGAAAGTTTTACTAAAATCGGAAAACGTTAACCTTTAAATCGTGAAGGTCAAAAGTCAAATTTGTCAATATTTGGAATTTCTAATGAAAAGATAGCGAAATGTTATATATTTTTGGGCCGATTTTAATGAAACTTGAGGAAAATATAACATAAAGTCCAGAATTTAAAATAACAGCACAAAAATCAAAATTAACCCTTAGCAGCACTTGGGGTCCAAATGACCCTCAACTTTTAAAATCAAGAAAAACATAGCCATTCTTAAAGGTTAAAAACCATTTTTGCTCTGTTGTTGTAAATGTAAGAACCCAATGTATATTTCCTCAAGTTTCATTAAAGTCGGCCCAAAAATTTATAACATTTCGCTATCTTTTCATTAGAAATTCCAAATATTGAAAAAGTTGACCTTTGACCTTCAAAATATAAAGGTCAACGTTTTCCGATGTTAGTAAAACTTTCAGACCATATTTAGAATTACCAGGACTATAATATTATGAATATGTTTTACTTAAAATTTATAACATTAAGGAAATTGGGCTCATTCGCTAAAATATGGACAAAAAATTAGTTTTTCTTGAAAATCGCAAAATTTAAATCGCAGGTACGGAAAAACTAAAAGAGGTATTGACATAATTTTTTCATATTTTTATTCCCTATTATGATCTCAATAAATCCCAATGTGATGATCAAAAAATTCTGAAATTTGTTTAACAAAATTTTTAAAAATTTAAAAATGGAGATTCGAAACGGCCGTTAAAAAAAATATTTTTTTTTTGCCATACCTGCGAATAGGTTAACGGTATCCTACGAAGACAAAAACTCATACACAAGTAAATACGGATACATTTTAAATAAAAATTTGCCTTTATTTTAATTTTTCTCGAAATATGTTAATTTTGTTCCTACATTTCTTGTTCTAGTGGCCTGAAACACGTTAATGGTCTGGCGAATTTGTAATAACTTTAACATTTTTTAACCAAATTTTGTCATTTTTATCTCATTACAACGATAATTACGTACACTGAAAATTTTGCATTTTTTCTGAATTTTGGCTATAATACAGTTTTTGGGTCATTTTGACCCAAAGGGTTAATTTCCAAAAATTTTTTAAATTTAATATTCATTAATATAAATAAAGCTCTATATTTCTAGAAAACAATGCAGAAAGTTAACGAGTTTCACCTATTTATTCCATATAAATAGTAAAATTTTGCATATATCTGAACTTTGACCTCGATGTGCGTCCATAAATCGTTGTCCGATTTTCAGCACTTAACTTTTAGGCCTAGTGTCACAATATTCCACCCGGCACTCTTTGAAATCTAAAAACAAAATTCGGCTGTCACCCTACACTTTAAATTACATATAAGTTATTAAAAACAAAAAACACGCTCAAAAGTTACGCCATCTATTTTAAATCTCGCATTTTTTAGTCATACAGCCATTATTTAAATTACCCGTTTAGCTAAACTTCCCTCAACCCTAGTTTAGTTTAAGTAAGAAAAACAAAGTTTAATTAAATTTCTAAGAAGCCACTAAAAATTAATAAATAAAGAATTTTCAATATCAAAGTTTAAACAAATTTCTAAAGAAATTTTTAAAAACAACTTAAACACGTTTTATTTAACGATTAATTTAACATGCATTTAAATTCATGTTAAACATAAATTATAAAAATAAACTTTTAACATGAACTAATTATGCAGAAGCTTACAATAATTTATAAACAAATTTTAGTTTTATTAATAAGCACACTTAAAGTTTTAATTGAAAATTAAGAAAAAGTGAAAAATAAAACTTACTGTGAAAAGTAACATAAACGTGACACCTTGTAGAGACATGGTGTCATATTACGCTGCATTTTAAAAATGTTGGATATGAAAATTTTAATTGAAAGTTGTTACCAAATTGAACGTGACAACTACATGATAATGAGCATCGATCATGATGTCTGAGATGATCATGATGATTATTGTGCAGATGATTTTGTTCAATGGTGATTATCAGGGAAACCGGAAATATGCTCTAAAAAAAGCGTTTTAGGCGCTTTAAATATGCAGTAAAAACTTTAAAATATGCTCTTAAAATTTAAAAAATATGCTCTTAAAAAAACAAACTTTTACATAATTTTTAACCAAAAAAAATTTACTTAAATTTTCAAATAAAAATCGTTGTCTATTGGATCTGAAAACATTTTTAAACATAGAAAATGTTCTTTCGACATCAACTGATGTTACAGGAGCAAATTTAAAAGACAATATTTCTTTAACACTTAGAACGGTTAAGTTTGAATTAGAACTAAAATTTGATATTTAGATGGAGCTATTATTAAAATAGTGCTTATTTTATATTAAAACAAGTAAGAGAGCTATATTCGGCTGTGCCGAATCTTATATACCCTTCACCTAATTATACTTCAAAATAAAAAAATTAAATATTTTTAGGTGAACCAAAAATTTTTTTCAGTTTTTTCATTTTTTGGATAAAAAATTTTTTCGAATTGTTATTTGAAATTTAAAAAAAAAATTTCCGTTTTTTAAATTTTTTTTTTTGGTGAAAAGGAAGTAAAAACCTGTTACACAACAGCGAAAAATTAGTAAGACAAAATTTGTTTTTGATAAACTCAAAATATGCTATTAAACAGTAAAATATGCTCTAAAAACGCAAAATATGACATAAATATGCTCTTAAAACAAATATATGCAAAAATATGTATTTAAGGGTAAAATATGCAAAAATATGCACTAACAAATCGATGCCAAAATTCTTAAATAGTTCTGAAACGTGTAAATATCTTATCCATGTGCTCATTAGACTCACCAGAAAAAACATGCATTTGCATATTTTGGTTTCCCTGGTGATTATTTGTCACTGTTTGTTCTTTAGCATTAAAAGAACAACAAATCATTTTCGATTTTTTGTAGTTAATTCTAGTTAAAGAATAACAAATTTATTTAATAGATTGAACAAATAGAAACAAAGTGTAAAAGCTGGTATGGCCAACCATATATTAGGTTTCAAATAGGGTTGTCAATTATTTGAGTTTTATTAAGAAAATTGAGTACCATAGGAATTGAAGCTGAGAGACGATTTTGTATGTCCGAAATGCTCTTGATCGCTATAAATGAAAATGATTCGACCGGTCAACCAGTCGAATCGACACCAAAGGCAAATATTCATGGCGCTACCAAAAGGGCTGCCAGACCATCTGGCCAGACCATCATAGGCAACCTGTACCGAACTCAACTGATTCGTTTGAAGCGATTATTGTGAAAAACGTCCATAATATGTGGCCAGACATGAAAACGTAATATTTAAATTTTTTAGTACTTTTTCTTAATTTTTTACTACTTTTTAGAAAAGTTCCTAAATGGTCTTTCTATTTATGGAAATTTGTAATATTGTTCAACAATTTTTAAATCAAATTGTTGTACTTTTCTAAAAAAAGAAATCTTTTAGAAAAGTACCAAAATTTGGTACTTTTTAAATTTTTTTAATGAAATTTAAATTTGAGTAACAATTGAATAATTTGGTTTGCATGGTTTAGTACTTTTTTCTGTATATTTTGTGTAACTTTTTTAAAAAAGTACCAAAATTTGGTACTTTTTATATAGAGAAATTTGTAATTTTTCCTGATGAACAAATTTTTGTATAATTTAGTACTTTAAAAAAAAGTACCAAATATTGGTACTTTTTTTATTTCTAAAAAAAAATAATTTTACAAGAAAATTAAATTGTAGTAACAGAAAAACAATTGAGTGTAATGTTTTTAGTACCTTTACAAGTTTTCAAAAAAGTACCAACATTTGGTACTTTTTTCTTTCTCCTTAAACAAAATCACTGAAATCAAAACAAACAGGTGCCAATGACTTTAGCTTGTATGCAAAATACCCAAAAAAAACATTTAAATAATAGAAGAAAAAAACACACACACTTTTCCTTAAAAAGTCTACTTTGATGTCATGACAAATTATCATCAAGATGCACCCTTGACTTAATGCCGAAAGGAAGCCAAAACTACAGAAAAAGAAAGATAGAAACAACCGAAACATTTTACAAGCCTTTGTTTGGGATTTCCTTTGCTACACAAACCAAAGAAAAACTACATGGAAAACTATTAAAGTTTGTTTGTGATTTTGGTGTTTAATTTTATTTCACTTTTTTTTTTGTTTGGTAATTTTCCAAAAAAAGAAAGAAAGTGTTTTTGAAAACATGTAGCCATGGCTGCCGCTTCTTCCTGAGTGCATTATTTCTCGCCTTTAAGCAAATAATCAATTTTATACACATTTAAATGTAGGAAAGAAACATTTTTTGGTATTTTTTTTTTTGCTTTGAGTTTTTGTATTTATCTGTGATTATCTCTTAAAGCAAGAAAAATTACATTATTTTGTGTTTTTTTTTTTCTCCTTAACATGCATAATTTTCACCCACACATCTATTCAGGCATTCATTCATGAGTCTAAGTACTCACTTTCATTCATATAACTTAAAGGCACATTTGCTGGAGTTTAAGCATCCAAGCCAGCCAGCCATCCAGCCATCCATCTCTCCATCAAGCAAACACCATCCAGCATCAGTCAAGTCAGTCACTTTGTTAAACCAAACACTCACAGTGAGGAATTTGTTTACAAAAAGGGTTAAAATGTTATCACTTTGCCACTTGTAGTGTTTGAATTGTAGGCAAAACATCAAAAAAAACTTAAGTACAGTGGTCAAAGAAATTAAAAAAGTGGAAAATTTATTATTTAATTTTAGTTTGTATATGAACTCTTTCCCATTGAAGCCTTTAAAACCACTGTTTTCCTTTGTAGTGACAAATAATACAAGTAGAAAAAAAAACACTGTCATGTTCAGCAGTAGTGTTTAAAGTTTAAGTTGAAGTTAAAAGTCTCGTTGATCATCGTCACCATATTTTTGCATATTGTTGACATTAAACGACGGTTAAAGTTGATGTTGAGTCTGTTTGTCTATTGAAGATTCATGGGAAATTATTTTCTTGTTTTTTTTTTTATTTTATTTTTTAATCTATGTTTGTTTGCTTTAAACTCCCCTCTTGTTTAAATTATTATTATAAAAACTACACCATAATTTTGTGTACTTTTTTTTTTTTTGAAAAACAATTTTTATTGCCAAAATGTTAAATTCCTAAAAATATGTTGTTGTTTGTTTGTTTATTTTTTTCTAAGGTTAAAATATGCTGTTTTTTATATTATTATTTATTTATTTATATTTATTTGTGTATTTTGGCCAACAATAACCTTCAAATCATTATTATTACAATTTTTATTACAACTTTTTATCATGTAAATGTATTTTTGCGCAGAGACAATGTTAAAAACTTTATTATCTTGCTTGTTTACGTTGCAGTTGGTCTAAGACTCTCGTTATTGCTTATTGCTGCTGCTGCAACTTGTTATGTAGTAATAAAATGAAATGAAAAGGAAAAAAAAAATACTTCAAAAGTAATCGTAGTTTGTACAAGTACAAGTATTTAACTTAAACTTTAGAAAAAATTATTTTCAAATTTATTTTAAGTTCATTGTTAAAACATCTAAAACCAAAAAGAGTTTACAAATTTAGGAAAAAACATATAAGAGATTTCAAGAGATAATAAACGACTTTATAGCACCCTAGAATCTTTAGTTATTTAAAAGTTTGAAATTGTATTCTAAATTGCTTATTGCACTTAAAAAATTTACCCTGAAATTTCAAAAT
The DNA here is from genome assembly GCF_958450345.1 of Calliphora vicina. Taxonomy (NCBI): domain Eukaryota; kingdom Metazoa; phylum Arthropoda; class Insecta; order Diptera; family Calliphoridae; genus Calliphora; species Calliphora vicina. The sequence continues at coordinate 33,083,441 of NC_088782.1, read as the reverse complement.
GATCTAGTTTACATACAAAAAGTCTCAGCAAAAATATTTAATAATTTTTAACGATAACAACATTGAGAACTTTTACAACCATTGCCAGTTAGACTTCCAAGAAGTTGTACAAGAAAATAAGCCGCCTTAAATCTTATAAAAAACATTTATTAATTTCTTTCATTCCAATTGCACTTCCTAGAAGTTGTCTGGTAAGTGTTACATATGTTCAAGAAAATTAACTGTTGTTCGGCTAAGTTTCGAGTCCTTGTAAAAATAATAAGAAAATAGGAAGTTATAACCTTAAATCTTGCAAAAATACACAGTTTGCAATTTTTTTTTAAAAAGTTAATTTTTGTGAGACCTTTTCTTTTGCGTGAAAGTGCAATTTTATAAATCACATTAATTTTAAATAAATTATTTTGTTTTTTGTTATAAGTACTTTTTTATACCAATCCAAAAGGTACTTTTTAATACAAAACATTATTTTTTTATTAAAAAATTCTTTTTTATCCAAAAAGAGGTTTTATACAAAAGTGTACTGTTTTATCTAAAAAGTGCTCTTCCGACACATTAATTTTAAATAATTCATTTAGTTTTTTTTTTGTTATAAGTACTTTTTTTAACCAACAGGAACTTTTTTATTCAAAATGTACTTTTTTATACTACTTTTTATCCGAAAAGAGCTTTTCCGACACATTAATTTTAAATCATTTATTTAGTTTCTTGTTATAAGTGCGTAAAGGCACTTTTTTTCGAAAAGTACATTTTTATTAAAAATGTACTTTTTTATTAAAAATGTACTTTTTTATTAAAAATGTACTTTTTTATTCAAAAGGTATTTTTTTTATCCAAAAATTACTTTTCTGACACATTAATTTTAAATAAATTATTTACTTTTTTGGTAAAAGTACTTTTTTCCCAAAAGGTACTATTTAATCCAAAAAGAACTTTTTATCCAAAAGGTACTTTTTTATATATATTGATCAAAAAAGTACTTTTCTGTCCAAATGTACGTTTTATAAAAAAATACTTTTGAATCGCCATAGGCTGCACAAATTTTTTTAAACTAAAGGTACTTTTTCAATAAAAGTACTTTTTTTAGTTATACGATACACTTATGGAGAAGTACCTTTAAAACTAAAAAATACTTTTCTGACACATTAATTTTAAATAAATTATTCAGTGTTTTGGTAAAAGTACTTTTTTCCCAAAAGGTACTATTTAATCCAAAAGCAACTTTTTTATCCAAAAGGTACTTTTTTATATATATTGATCCAAAAAATACTTTTCTGTGCAATGTACGATTTATAAAAAAATACTTTTGATACGCCATAGGCTGCACAAATTTTTTTAAACTAAAGGTACTTTTTCAATAAAAGTATTTTTTTTAGTTATACGATACACTTATGGAGAAGTACCTTTAAAACTAAAACATTCTTTAGTATAAAATTGTTTAGCTAAAATGTATTTTTAAGTACTTTTTATCCAAAACCTACTTTTTGGATGAAAGTATTTTTAGCCAAATGGTATTTTACAAAAAGTGTTTTTCTTTCTTTTCTTGTGCGAAAGTCAAATATAAGACAAAATTTATTTCTAGATAAAAATTTGTTTCAGCCAAAAGCGAAAATGTTTGATAAAAGTACTGTTTTAAGTACTTTTTGAAACCAATTACTATTTTTGTAACCAAAAACTAATTTAGGGTAAAAGTAAGCCAAAGGGTATTTTTTATCAAAAAGGTACTTTTTTTATCAAAAATTTACTTATTAACCAAAAAGGTACTTTTTTATACAAAAGAAAATTTTTAATCCAAAACGTACTTTTTTTTCCAAAAGGTGTTTTTTATCCAAAAAGGTTTTTTTCCTAAAAGGTACTTCTTTATCCAAAAGGTACTTTTCTGTCCAATTGTACTTTTAATAAACAAATACTTTTTTATGGAAAAGTACTTTTACAACCAAAAAGTTCTTTAATATAAAAGTATTTTTAGCTAAAAATTATATATGATTTTAAGTACTTTTTTATCCTACTTTTAGGATAAAGTGATATCCTTTCAAACGATGATATTCTGTGTGAAAGTCAAATAATAAAAAATAAATATTTAGATCATTGGTCATATTGTTGAGATTACGAACATTTTCGTGAAGAGCGTAAAAATACAAATATTTCATTCTGGTGCTTGATGTTGTTGCGAATTTTTTATTTTTAACCCATACATGCACACAAACTACAATTTCTCTTTTTGCGCTTCCCTGATTTAGATAAAAGTTCTTTTTCAGTAAAAATTTTTGAATGAGTACTTTTTAAGTACTTTTTAAAATTATACATCGAAGTACCTACATTTATTTACTTTTGGATAAACGTATTTTTTAAAACAAACTCACAGTCACAAACAATTGCCACTTTTTTAACCAAAAACTTTTTTTTAAAGAAGTACTTTAGTTTTTAACAAAAACTAAAGTACTTCTTTAGCCAAATAGTTGTATTTTGCTTTAACATAAATTCGTCCCCTTAATATAACAATATTGCTTAATTTGTTTGCCATTTCGAAATAATTGAGTTTAAAATTTTTTTGTTTGTAGACATCTGGAACAAAAGTAATATTTCAATTGATCTTTTGACCCACTTTGTGGAAGTAGAATTATTGAGGGGACTAATTAATGTACACTTTTATCCAAAAGTACTTTTGTGAAAGGTACCAAAAAAAGTACTTTTGCGAAATGTATAGTTTTTGCTTTTATCAAAGGTCTATTGGGTAAAATAATAAACAATATTTGTCAATAAATTACTTGTTAGCCAAGAGGTACCAAAAGTACTTCCAAAAAATACTTTTGAAATTTTTATACCCTTCACCTTCGTGAGAAGGGTATATATAAGTTTGTCATTCCGTTTGTAATTTCTACATTTTTCATTTCCGACCCTATAAAGTATATATATTCTGGATCCTTATAGATAGCGGAGTCGATTAAGCCATGTCCGTCTGTCTGTCTGTCCGTCTGTCTGTCTGTTGAAATCAATTTTCTGAAGACCCCAGATATCTTCGGGATCCAAATCTTCAATAATTCTGTCAGACATGCTTGCGAGAAGTTTGCTATTTAAAATCAGCAAAATCGGTCCATAAATAACGGAGATATAAGGAAAAAATCGAGACAACCTCGATTTTTGACCTATTTTTGATCTATATCTGGATTACTAAGTCATTAATATAGACAATATGGATATCTAATGATAGATATTTCAAAATCCATTGCAACGATGTAGATAAGGTAAGTTGGACATACAATGGGTCAAAATCTGGAAAAATATTTTTTAACCCAATTTTTTTTTTCATCAAAAAATGTTTCAAAAAAAATTATTTTAAAGTATAATTTGGTGAAGGGTATATAAGATTCGGCACAGCCGAATATAGCTCTCTTACTTGTTTAATTTCAATTTAGCCCCAAATAGCTCTTAATGGATTAAAAATAAAGACAATTTTAAGGTAAACATTCGACAAAAGTTATTGTGGCCAAATTATGGTTTTTGGGTAAAAGTTCAGCTACTTTTCCAAAAAACTACTTTTTGAATGATAAGTGATATTTTGTGTTAAAGTATTTTTTCCGCCAAATCTTTTTTCTACAAAAGTAAACCAAATAATTTATTTAGTATAAAATTAGTTTTAATAATTTTTGAAAAAATTACTTTTTTAGCAAAGGTACTTTTTAAGTCATTTTTGGTATTTTTGTAATTTTTTTTATAGATATTTTTGGTTTAAAAGTTCTATTTTACCAATAATTGAGTTCTCGACATTTTTAATAACAATTCTAATGCCTTTTTCTCAAACATTTATTCACCAAAAGCCATTTTTGGTGTAAAAGTACATTTCTGTCAAATAATGATTAAATTATGTCTTTTCTGCAAAAGTACTTTTTAAACCAAAGAAAAAATTAGTATAAATTTTTTAAAAATTATGTTTAAGGAATTATTGCTTTTTAATGATGTTATTTTGATAGAAAAATGTAGCTACTATTCGGATAATACTACTTAAAGAAAAGTACCTTCTTAGATATGATTAGAGATGCCAAACGGGGAATCCCGTTCCCGAAAATCCCGGGATTTTTTAATTTTAAATCCCGGGATTTTCGGGATTTTTTAAATTTCGTTTTTCATCAATAAATAGGGGAAATTTTAATTTTTGTGTGCCTTTTTCATGCATTTCGACATTCTACATGCCCGAATATAGCAAAGTGATGTTCAGAAAAGTTGTTAAGCTCAACTCCTGCTACAACATAAATAATAAAGGAAAGCGGTATTTTTGGTTTTCCTTGAGTGGGGCTCTGCAAAATCAATACTTCACCTTTTTTTTTTGTAAGTTATCTAACAAAACTCAATTTAAATCCTCTTCAAACGACATTGATTTTATCTCGATTGCTCAAAGGCTAAAAGATATTATTAAAAAATGTAAAAAACCCAAATAACAATAACGAAACCAAGTTATAATGTAGATTTGCAACTTGCAAAAGAAATAGATCACTTTATTTCTGAAGAAACAAGAGGAAAATACTTGCAGATTTGTTATAAGTATTTGCAAACGGTTTTGCCAATGTCAAAGATTTAATGTGAAAGATGTTTTTCGACAGCAGTCGGAAACAAAATTCGTTCCAGAATGGCAGACGACACCATAGATGCAATAGTATGCTTTTTAGTGTATAATAAAAATTAATTGCTAAATATATAATTTACTTTCAATTGTAAAGACATAATTATGTACGTTTATTTCGTATAATTTTCGGGATTTTAGATTTCCCGAAAATCCAGAAACCCCGGATCGGGATTTCGGGATTCTTTATCAAATCCCGATCCCCGGGATTTTCAAAAATCAGTCCCGATTAGCATCTCTAGATATGATACAGTTTTTGTACTTCTTACAATGTGCAAAGGTACATTTTAAGCTAAATATACCAAAATTTACATATTTCATAGAAGTACTTTTATTTAATTATATCTTTTTCTTAAAAAGTACTTTTTTGTAAAAGTACCTACTTTTTTAATCAAAATTTAATTTTTGGCTAAAAGTATTTTTTCTTAAAAAGTACTTTGTTGTGTAAAATTCGTTTTGTGTTTTTTGTGTGAAAGTACTTTTTTTTATATAAAAGTACTTTTTTTATATAAAAGTACTTTTTAAAAGGACTATCTGAGCCACAATTGATAAAATTACTTTTTTTAAAAAAGTTGAAATTTTCAAAAGTATTTTTAGGCATAAAGTACTTTTTCTAACAAAAATTATTGTTGTGTAACAGTGTTTTTATTTAAAAGTACTTTTTGTCAAGTGTTGTTTTCTCTATAATTAATTTACAGAAGTTACTTGAAACAGTTTATTAGTAAAAAAAAAGAAATACTTTTAGGGACATACAAAACCTTTAGCTTAAATATTGCAGAGTTGTTATTTTTCTTCAATTAATCCTTGTCTGTGACTTCCTAATTTCTATGTAGGGTATATCCAGAAAAACTTACCTGCAGTGCCATATATATATTTTTTTTTGATACATGTTTCAAGCCAAACTAGTGTTTCCTTTCTCTTTGTCATACAAATCCAACAAAACTACTTAAATTGAGTTGAAAATGTTTCAAACAATAAACAAATTGAAACTAAAGCAACATACGAATTCGAATACGAAACCAAACCAAACACAACACAACCACCACACCTCAACTTTGGTTCAAATATTATTTGGAACTCTTTTTTTAGTTTTTCCGTCATAGTTTTTCTGTAGCACGATTTTTCAAGTTCTTTGAAAGTTTTTTTTTTTATTTCGGGGGATTTTTTTCAACAGAATTTCTGTACAATTTTTTTTTTTTGTTTTTTTGGGTACCAAACTCGTGACTAATCAACATAAATACTGTTTGAAAAACCAAAACGAATTGAAGTGATTTCTTTTTCGTTTAAATTGAAATCTAAATCATTCGTTGTCGTTGTCGTATGCAAATGTAAATGTATCCTTAGGATTTGAAAATTGGATCTTTTAAAGAAATGTTTGTTACTACGAGTATTGTTATTATTTTTTCTCTCTCTCTTGCTATTTTATTATTATTATTATTATGATTATTATTTTTTGGCAATTTTTAAATTATGACTTGGTAATGATTTCTGTTGTTATTTTTTGTTACAATTTTACTATTTGGTGCATGAAACTCACCCACATTCTAAAAGTGATTGTAAATTTAAATTGTTTTAAGTTTTTTTCTTGGGTTTTTTGTATTTTAATGGTTTCATAGGAATAGTTTTATTTGATATGAGAAAAATATTTTAGATTTTTATTTGATTTTTTGGAGTTAAATTTTTAACATAATTTAAATAACTGTAACTGTTGCTAAATTTATTGAAATTAAATACATATTTGTTGAAATGGAAAAGGAATTACTTGAAAATGCTAAAGTCAAAAGGTACTTTTGTGTAACTGCACATTTGTACAAAAGCTACTCTTTGCAAAAGTACTTTTTTAGGGCAATTTTTGTAGTGTGATTTTTCGATAACAGTACTTTCTTAGTTTAAAACAAGTAAGAAAGTATGGTCGGTCAAGCCCGACCATATAATACCCTACACTAAGTAAAAGAGCAAAAACATTTTTCTTTTAAAATTTCAATAATTTATATTTTTGAGTGATTTTCGGAAGTGTGCCTTATATGGGGGCTATGACCAATTATGGACCGATCACCATGAAATTAGGTCGTGTGATTAATGTCTATATTAAAGTTAACTATGTTGAATTTTGTGTGTATACCAACATTTTTAAGCGATTTATGCACGTTAAAGTGATTTTCGGAAGCGGGTCTATATGGGAGCTATGACTAATTATGGACCGATCATAACAAAATTTGGTGACATGAATTTTGTGTATATAAAACTTATTTGGAACGGAATTTGTGGAGATACATATATAAATTAAACATTTATGACCGATAAAGTCCAATTTCGGAAGGACATTTGTATGGGGGCTAGGTGAGATAATGGACCGATTTCAGCCAGTTTCAATAGGCATGATCCTTGGGCCGAAAAAATAATATGTACCAAATTTGATCGAAATATCTTCAAAATTGCGACCTGTACTCTGCGCACAAGGTTTACATGGACAGCCAGCCAGACGGACATCGTTTAATCGACTCAGAAAGTGATTCTAAGTCGATCGGTATACTTTAAGGTGGGTGTTAGACTAATATTTTTGGGCGTTACAAACATCAGCACAAACGCATTATACCCTACCCACTATGGTGGTGTAGGGTATAAAAAGGTACTGTTTTTTTTTTGTTAAAGTACTTTTTCATACGAAATGTATTTTTCGTTAAAAGTGCTTTTGTATCCATTTTGGGGAAAAACTTTTCTCAAAAAGACTTTTTCATCCAAAAGATACTTTTGAGTAAAAGTGATTTTTTGATCCAAAAGTTATTTTTGTCTTAAAGTATATTTTTAATGTCAACCGGTACTTTTGTGTAAAAATATTTTTTTTTGTGTTGGTAGGTATTTTTTGAGTTCAAGTACATTTTAGCAAAAAATAGTTTTCGGTTAAAGAACATTTTCAGGCGAAATGTATTTTTGTAGCCGAAATATACATTTTAAAAATAGTACTTTTGTTCCAGAAAGTTATTTTTTTAAGTACCTTTTTAGATAAAAGTACCTTAAAAGGTACATATTTCTATCTAGTACCTTTTTAGATAAAACATCTTTTTAGCCACATGGCAAGATACTTTGTTGCCAAAAAGTATTTTTTATTGAAGAGCTACTTAGCCAAAATCATATTGCTTTCTCTATAAAAAATCTATTTGTAACCTGTTTTAGCAAAAAAGGTACTTTGTGGATTCAAAAACATTTTGCTTTTAATCCTCCTTTTTCATCTTTTAAGATACAATAAAATACCAAAAGGGATTTCTCATTTTTAGGTATAAAGCTTTTTTAGTATTACAATAATAATAAAAAAAAAAAATATTAAAAGAAAGTTCTTTTGAAAGTAATTATGGTCAGCTTCTTCTACACTCCGTCTAAAACTTTTTCCCTCCAAAAAAGTTCCAAAAGTACCTTCATGAATTTTATTGCAAAAGTACCAATAACAAACTTACATACGAATATTTTAAAACCCCTTGGACCTTAACATAACTTTTAATGGACAGTTTCACTTTTAATTGTAAGCCAAAAACAGCTTTAAGCTTTTCCGGCATAACAAATTAAATTTCACACTTATTCTCTCCCATCTAGCTCTCTACCGACATCTATCACTTCAAATGCCATTTATTTGAATGGTCAATGAAATTTTACTTTTATTTCAAGAAAATCAAGCTAAAAATAAAAAAAAATACAAATTTAACAACTTTATAAATAAATGTTGCCTTTTTTAAACTGAACCTAAAGAGTTTGGAAACTGATGTGGTGTATGATGATGCAAGAGTTCAAAAGTTTAACCCCACCACTGGCCAAATGTCTTTCAACAAAGAGAAGAAAAAAAAACAAGTGATCATGATGATTTGAAGCTGGCTGGTTTTAGAGTTGTGTTGTGTCTGGGTCTGGGTATTTTCAACTAACTAAATGATAAACGCATATTAGTAATTATTTGTGTTGTTTACATGCCCATTATGACTATTATTTAAGCGGATTTTTTCTTTTCAAATCGGCATTTTTGTAGTTTTTTTGTTTCTTTTATTTATTGTTTGGCAATTCCACAATTGTTGGTTTCTTAAAGGAGGCGTGAAGTAAGTACTTTATAAAAAATTATTATTATTTTTAGCTTTTTAATAACAAATTATTTTTTGTTTTTTCCACTATTTCTTTCAGTTTTTTGTCTATTTAAAGTCATGTCATGTTTAAAGCGACAACTTTGTTTAGTTTACCATTCATTCATTCATTGGATTCCCTTTTTACTTTTCCAACTGCCTCAAAAGTGTTGAGATTGTGTTCATTCACTTGATGATGTTGAATTTTAACATTTTGTTTGTCTTGTTTTTTATCAAGATTTTATAATAATAAATAAATAGGAAAAAATAATATCAAAAAAAAAAAATTATTGACATGTGGTTGGAAAACGTTATAAATGATGATTTTTCTCTGTTTGGGATGATGATGTTGACGTTTTCTTGTCTAGCTGGGTTGTGGTGTTTATTATTTATTTCTAACAAAAATTATTTGGTAATAATTCATCAAAAATAACACTCCCTAGTTTTAATCTATGATCAAAACTTAACATCTGAATGATGTCTAAACTTTGATCTTTAATCTAAAGGGATCATTGGATAATTAATTTTAGTAAAGAGTGTTTGAAAAGAAAGAAAGACATCTTAACCAACATGTGATTTAAATGATAAAGTTGTTGTTTAGATGTTTAAGGGGAAGTTGTTAACATTTCAAAAGAAGTGTTGAAGATTTTATTGGCCGTTTTAGGTTGGTCGATTTTAGTTCAATAGGTGTGTGTATAAAGGTGTTTTATATAAAGACAATTGTGAGTACTTAGATCAACTATACAGAGCTTAGCGATCTTTTTGTATTGAGATCACTGATGCATCACGATTAATTTGTGATTTTTAACACCATATTACAGCTAGTCTTAATAAATATACTGTTACTGGCTACTTTATTTAATTCGTTGGGACCTAATGATTGAGATGAAAGTGAAAGATTTAACTTGAAGTCAACAAAGTTTTAAGGAAACATATTTCAGAGAACATAGCCTATTGAGTCTATAAGATGAGGTGCCCCAACAGACTAAACGATAGTGTGCTGGGCTATCAAGCTGAGGGTTGCTGGTTCGATTCCCGCCAGAGACTCTGACAAGGAAAAATAACGGCGACACGCTAGAAAAACACGATATCGAATAATATGATTCGACAACAGACAAGTTCTGAATCGTAATTGGAGAGACATTTCGATGTAGCTCTAACTAAAAGGGAGGGAGGCCTAGTCTACAGAGACCTGCGCCGAACGGCTGTAAGCCGGCTGAGCCGCCGCCGTATTTTTTTCGACTTAAGTCGGCTTGAAAATAGCCGCCGTTTTTGATAAAAGTTCCTTAGTAATTTCATAAAATTTTCAGAATTTCAGTTTTTTCAAATTTCAAATTTTTAATTATTTAGAATTTGAGTAGTTATTCTTTAGTCGGCTGATAGACGGCTAGCCTCCACCGCCCACCTTTTTTGGAATTAGCCGCCGTGAAATTTAGTCGGCGCAGGTCTCTGCTAGTCTACTCGCGGGTTTACTGGTCATACAATGACCAGTTACAGACATCAGCATCGATATGTTTTATCGGTTATGAACATATATTTCAAGAACCTACAAGTATCGTATTTGCGCCATCTGATTTCAAGTCTTTTAAGATATAATCTGCAGATTCTAATGTTATTAACTGGTCGTTCAATGACCCGTAACTGGCATCTGCCTCGATATGTCTCTTCGGTTACGATTCAGAAATTACCTATTGTCTAAAGGCCTGTTTCACGATGTCGAAAGAAAAATGATTCGAACAAATTTGAATGAAAACGAAAGAATTTTAAAAACTGAGTGTTTTTCATAAAAAATTTTTCGACTCATTTTTCTTTCGATATTGTGAAACAGGCAGTAAATTCTGATCATGTTTTTCACGAAACTTCATGTAACACAATTTGGACATTTGCTGCAAATAAAAGTCATTGAATAAATTCAGCCAAAATTATGTCTAATCTCTTTAAAATTTATTGATATTTATTCTTTGCACTCCCTGTTTTGAGAGCTTTTAAAACTGTATTTTCAAAGCTTCATTACAAGTCTCATGATATTCCAAGGTTTCAAGTATAGATCAGATCAATGTTTTAGCATATCTCAATTCAGAGAGCAGCAACACATTAGGCATTTAAAGCAGTGGTCGGCACAAACATAACATGTCACACTGTAATGTTGCATAAAACGAATATTCAGTTTTTGATGCACAATCTTCGATTTGTTTACCTTTTTACTATTTTAAAGAGTTCTACTCACGTTATCTGAATTATCATTTGCATTCAGACCCTGGTGGCCATGAGTGCCGACCACTGATTTAAAGCCTCTACAATTATATTATTTGCAGACAAACAGATTTATTTCTTTTAAATTTTTTTCTCTGCTAAAACTCAAATTATACAGTCTAAACAAGACACAACCCACATTTTTATGTAACCATTACAAATACTCGTAATATGGTATGAATAATACAGAATTATGGGTTAGACAGAGGCTTAGCATATTTACAACAACGTCATCGGCAATATCATCATAATTTACAGCAGGAAAAAAAATTTACATTAAAACATCATGATGATGACTGCCATAGCGTTACTAGTGTCGTTTGCCGTCATCATTATAAATTTAAAGCCACGCATATTTTTTTAGTTCTGTCCGTCCGTCTGTCTGTCTTTCTGCAATTACTGCGTGTGTGCATCACTGGGAATGATGATGATGCCGTCAATGTTGCAGCATCATTTTGTGTATAAGAAACATTATTGCAATTATCTTATTATTTATTTATTCTGCAATATGTTGATTTAATGGTTTAGAATATGCGAAATAATAAAATAATTGTTTTGACTGCGATCATTGTGGGTACATACATATTTTGAATGTAAAAGGTCAAAGTTAATAATATTTTTTTGCTTTAATAAAATTTTATTTTATCTTGGTTTGGGTTGTGAGGAAATTATGGCATAATTATAGGAATTATTTTTGATATTAATGCTATAATAGTGTGAAATTAAAGTTTGTGATACTAAGAAAAATTTTGAAAAAAAACTGTGGAAACAAAAATATAATTGCTTTAAAAATGTTTAATTCAACTATTTTTCAAAAACTGTTTGCATTCCATAAAGTTAAGGGTGTTTTTTTAAGCCCGATAGAACTTGAAATTGTAAAAAATAACACACGGTCAAGCTCGACCATATAATACCCTACACTAAGTAAATGAGCAAAAACATTTTTCTTTTAAAATTTCAATAATTTATATTTTTGAGTGATTTTCGGAAGTGGGCCTTATATGGGAGCTATGACCAATTATGGAACGATCACCATGAAATTAGGTCGTGTGATTTATGTCTATATTAAAGTTAACTATGTTGAATTTTGTGTGTATACCAAAATTTTTAAGAGATTTAAGCACGTTAAAGTGATTTTCGGAAGCGGGTCTATATGGGAGCTATGACTAATTATGGACCGATCGTAACAAAATTTGGTGACATGAATTTTGTGTATATAAAACATATATGGAGCGCAATTTGTGGTGATACATGTATAAATTAAACATTTATGACCGATAAAGTCCAATTTCGGGAGGACATTTGTATAGGGGCTAGGTGAAATAATGGACCGATTTCAGCCAGTTTCAATAGGCTTGGTCCTTGAGCCGAAAAAATAATATGTACCAAATTTCATCGAAATATTTTCAAAATTGCGACCTGTACTCTGCGCACAAAGTTTACATGGACAGCCAGCCGACCAGACGGACGGACGGACATCGTTTAATCGACTCAGAAAGTGTTTCTAAGTCGATCGGTATACTTTATGATGGGTGTTTGACTAATATTTTTGGGCGTTACAAACATCTGCACGAACGCATTATACCCTCCCCACTATGGTGGTGTAGGGTATAAAGATCAGGATCAATACATGGCATTAGCATTTGAAAATGATTTCGAGCATTGCTGGCCGTATGTCATGAATAACATGAACAATGTTGGCATCCAAGACATACATTTTTGCTGATTTATCAGCATAAACCAGTGACTTCACATGGCTCCACAGGAAATAATCGAGAGTTGTAAAATCGCAAGATCATGGAGGAAAATTGACAGGTTCATTTCTCGAAATCTAGTTATCGTCAAATTTGTATTTCAATAAATATGGCGCTCTGTATAGCACGGAGCGCCACCCTGTTAGAACCTCTTCATATCAATGTCATCCGTATTTTCAAACAAAAAAAAAAAGAGATCGTGGTGTGGTAACGATCTCCATTGACTAGAACTCGAGCTACGCCTTAATTTTTTTAAGAAATATGTTTCGATGAAGCCACCAAACGGTTAATTTTTCTTAATGTAATGGAGTCTATAGGGTCTGTTTTGCAAGCTTCCATCTATGCTCGATCATTTGGCAGAATATAATGATCATAAAATACCAAAAATAAGCCCAGTATGACAGATCGTTTGACAGTTAACCATTTCTTAAGTTCTAACAACTTTATTTATAAATTATAGAATGAAAATTTAGACATAATTTTTGTGATCTTATTTTTCTGAAAAATATAGCCCCAAATATTTTCATAATTTTTTTTTTTCATTTATTTTGTAAAAATTTCCTTAGAAAAAACTACAAAATTATTTCATACCTACTTAATGATCAGGTTCTATTTTTAAAAAGCTCTATATCAATTTTAGTTTTTGCTCATTTCTCATTTCATTAAAATAAAACAAAAACAAAAAGAAAAAGAAAAAACATGCTGGTTCGTTGTTTGGCAAATGTTGCCAAATGTTTTCGAATTTGAAATAATTTTCGAAAACTAGAGTGAGTGTCTAAGATTTAGTGTGCTGTGTGTTCATTTCTTTTTTTAATTCACAAATAATTGCGTGGCATACGCAACGGACAGCTAAATAACACTTGTATTCTGTAAATTTTAATGAAAAAAAAATCTATTTTGAAAAAGAGGCTGCTAAAATGTAAAAGAAAAATAAACAAAATATTCTACATAATGATTAGATGGACTCACTGACTGGCTGGCTGTTGGTTGTACTCTTTTGAGGTTCGTTGACTCATCATGACGAATAGGCCCTGTGTGTTTTTCACATAAAATTTAGAACGCATTTTTTTTCTAAAGAACTTTTTGTTATTTTGTTTTTTTTAGTAAATTGTTGTCTTTTCTCATGAAACAATCAAATACAATTTTAATTGATTTTTATATACAAAAAAAATGTTTTTATTGTTTTAGTTATTTGCTTACAAAAAAAAAAAGAACTGTAAAACTTTGATTAATTGACCTCGACATTGTTTAGAGAAAATGTAATCAGTTTTAGTTTAGTTCATTTTATTTATAGGCTTTTTGTTGTTTTGTTTTTGCTAATCTAATTAAAGTCTATTAAAAAATGATTGGTCTTCAGTACAGTACAACAACTAGCTAAGGGTACTTTATCTTGACATTTGATGACTAGATTATGAAATGACATTTCAGCGCTTTGTCCGCTAAGCAGGTCAAGAGTGCCTATAATGTCCAAAAGTTGTCTTTTCTTGTCAAAATTGTGCTATTGTCGAAATATATATATGGTCTCTGAGTTGAAAATTTTTACCCTAGTGATTATCGGGTTGATTAAATTTAAAACTTATCTAAATGTTCTTCTCAATTTTCTTTAAAATCTCCAAAGATTTGAAATATTTGCTTTAAAGTGCATTGGCCGCAAATAACATTTCAGACTATTTCGATACCGAATGCATTAAAGGGTAAATTCCAATTAAAGATTATCTTCACTTTTGCATTTTTGTCTTACTTTTATCAAGTGACCGAAATGACTGACTATTTTATTAACTTTATTGAAAAATTTTTACTTTGACCTCCAAAAAAAAATGTCTTCAATATTTCGTTACATTTAAATTATTACAAATATATCTTGACCCTTAAATGTTCACGTAAATTTTATAAAATATTGAAATATTCCATAATTTGTTTAATATTTTATTCAGATCCGCTACAAAAATACTTCATGAACATTCTCTAAAAATTCCAAAATATTACTTAGTTCAGGTTTCCATTATTTCAATTTAGTAAAATGTTTAGTTTATTTTACTTAAGCTTCATCAACATTTTCAAAAAATTCCCAATATTTTGTAATATTAAAAAACCATTATTTGAAACTAAACCTTTATTTGACCTCGTTATTCAAACTTAGACTGTAACATGATTTATCAATATTGTAACTACTTTTTATTTCTTAATATTTATTACAATATAACTTACAAAACAATATAGGATTTAAATTTTTCGAATTTATTATAAATTTTTATCATATTTTTCTGAAATTTCATCAATATTTTTATAAAAATACCTATGACTCCGTCACTGAAATTTTAAATTTCATCAAACAATTCTAATCAAAAATTTCAAATATTTATTTCTCCTATTTTTCCTGAAATTTCAAATATTTCAAAAAAATTTTGTCAGATTTTACTACAAATCTTAAATTTTTAAAATTTTTTAACTTGATTTCAGAATAAAAGATATAAATTGTTTAATTGTATTCAAATTTTCTGGATATTTTTAAAAAAATAAAACTGTTTTTATTTTCATCAAAATGCTTATCCTTATTCTCTTCATTTTTCATTTCTATTACATTTTCACTATATTTCAATCAAATTTTTAATTTAATTCATTAATTTCATTATATTATACCACATAATACAAAATATTATTGTTTTCATGCTAAATTCAACTTAAAACAAGTAAGAGAGCTATATTCGGCTGTGCCGAATCTTATATACCCTTCACCAAATTATACTTCAAAATAAAAAATTTTAATATTTTTAGTTGAACAAAATTTTTTTTTTCTGTTTGTTTAATTTTTTGGAAGAATTTTTCGAATTGTTTTTTTAAATTTAAATTCTTTTTTTAAATTTAAAAAAAGAAAATTTTTTTTGGTGAAAAAAAATTCGGGTTAAAAAATATTTTTTCCGATTTTGACCCATTGTAGGTCCAACTTACTATGGTCTTATATACGTCGTTGCAAAGGTCTTTGAAATATGTATCATTAGATATCCATATTGTCTATATTAATGACTTAGTAATCCAGATATAGGTCAAAAATCGAGGTTGTCCTGGTTTTTTCCTCATATCTCAGCCATTTGTGGACCGATTTTGCTGATTTTAAATAGCAAACTTCTCGAAAGCATGTCTGACAGAATTATTGAAGATTTGGATCCCGAAGATATCAGGGGTCTTCACAAAATTGATTTCAACAGACAGACAGACAGGCATGGCTTAATCGACTCCGCTATCTATAAGGATCCAGAATATATATACTTTATAGGGTCGGAAATGAAAAATGTAGAAATATCAAACGGAATGACAAACTTATATATACCCTTCTCACAAAGGTGAAGGGTATAAAAATTGGATCTTTAACCCCGGAAATGCTTTTATTATATTTCAATATGTATTTGTCTTCATTTTATGACAAACTCCAAATTCATAACTTTAATTTTATTTTAATGAAAATTTTCAATATTATTGAAATATTTGAACCTTAACCTCGGCCACAAAAGCCTTACATTTTGTGATTTACCATAGCACAGTATTTAGGAAACATTTTTTTTATAATTCGGTATCTCGGGATATCTCTATTCGAGATAACGTAACGAAATTTCATAAGATTGAAGGTGAGGTGTTTTAGAGTTGATTTGCTTGCAGTTCAGCTTCGTAGGTGAAATAGGGTCTCACTTATTTTTAAAAAATTCCTAAAAATCCATTTATGATCCGAATGAGCAGAATTTTCCAATATAAATAGTCCTTGAGAAGATCTATAAAAAAACCTTTAAATGTGTGGGAAATCTTTTTTAGTTCAAGAGATATTTAAGTTTATTTTTTTTTTATAATTTTTCTCGATCTTTTTTTGTTTTTTTTTTTTGGAAATGGCAGGCCTATGGATGATTGAAATTTGGTATTCTAATATCAGCTATAATTGCGATAAAATTCTGCATAAAATAAAAACAACTCGCTAACAGTTATCTAATTGCTATTAAAAATTTCACACATCAAAAGTTGAAACATGTAAAAAGTGTCATATTTTTAACGATTTTTTTTTTTTCAAAAAAGGCCGCATATTTTTTCTTTTATAGAAAAAAAATTTTCTTCCAGACTATACATAATTTTTATATGATCTAGAAGTAGATTTAATGCATAAGAGTGTAAAATAAAATTAGGCTCATTTAAGCAAACAGAGCCTCCCTCAGCCCTATCCAAACTTGGCCAGTTTTGAAAAAAATTTAGGTTTTTATAAAAAATTCTAAAAGCGCTAAGCAGCGATTCTCGACTATGCTTTATATTTGTATAGCCCTATATGTTATTTAAATATTTTCAAAGCTGTTTTTAATATCACACGATAAATAATGTCACAGTGGGCACTTTTATAAAAAAATCTGTTTTTGGAACACATATTTTCCGTTTCAGGAATTTCGGTAATTGAAAATAAAACATGGCAAAAATTATAATGCCATTGATTTAAGGACATTTGCATCTATATTAGTTCCAAATTTTGTTATGATATCTTTAATCGTTAAAATTTTACATTAAATAAAATTTCATAGTTTTCTTCATGGAAAATCACAATATTATAATTTTTTTAGTTTTTATGCTAAATAAAGTCCCTAAAATTTATAAATTTATTTCATATCAATATCAATCTAGTCCTAAGTTTTTCATCAATACCAAATACTTAAATAAAAAACCTATATTTACTCCTCAGAAGCTCCACAAACCTTGCCCTCTTTCAAAAATTTCAAAGTTTTTTCATACATTGCTTGCAAAATGTGTATTAAATGTAACTTATGAATTCAAACATATACTGATTTAAAAGAAAGGTTGGTATAACACATTATTATTCAGCCCAATTATGAATAAAAATTCCCCGGGAGTTTTCTCCCTTTTCCAATTTTTCCTATTCAAATTCAATGGGAAAAAACTCCCGAGGAACAACATCCCGCAGAATTTTTTATTCGTAATTGGGCTGATTATGATTATCATACTTTGCAATGACGGCTATATAATGTATGCATTACTTGGAAGTAGTTTAGTAATGACTTGTTTGTACTCTTATATGAAATTACTTATTAGATTAGACATATGTATGAATACATTCGATTCTCAACTCCAAGTAATTCATAAATTATGTCATTGCAAAAAACAATATAATTCTCAAAGGCAAATGAGCTAGACAAGATCCTAGTACAAGGGCAGCTACAGCAACCATATTAAGATCTGAATGCAATATTGTGATAGTTTCAGTGTCTGTATCTAAATAGTTCTAATTTGTCCTATTTATAACATCGTCTTTTTTCTGTAAATTTTCTCCTGTATTTGAGTATTTTATAAATGAAATTTATCTCAATAAAATTTTACTCTTACTTGTTTGTTTTTATATACATTTTCCTTTTTGTTTTTCACTCTTAAAGTTCGTTCCACTTTCTATCATTTATTTCTTCTTTTTTTTTTGCACACATTTTCTACGTGCCACCATTCTGCAATTTTCAATACTTTTCCATTAGATTAGATATTTCTTTATTTCTGGAAATTTCTTGAATTTAATGTAAATTTTATTGTGTTTAAACAAATGAAAAATATATATTTTTCATTTCAAACATCATCATTTTTTATGCATTAATTTTCTCTACTGGCTGCAACAATTGCGGCAGCATCAACAATAAAAATAAAGAAAACTAATGATTTTTTGTTATTTGTTTGTTTTCTTTCAGGTGTTATACCATGAAATAGTATCACACGCTCGAGTAGTAAGTGGCTGTATAAGAGCTGCATCTGAAAAGGAGCAACAGCAACAGAAACAGCTTCAACAACAACAACAATTGCAACAGCAGCAGCAACAACAACTGCAGCACGATTCATATAATACAGATGCCAGTTTAATTGCGGAACAAACTAATTCCTCACTTTCATCAACAGACGATACTGCAACAACTAATACCACCACCACCACCACCAGTACCACAGCAACATCATCAGGTGTTGTTTGCTCAGCAGCCTTAACATTATCATCGGATCATCAAATTAGTCCTAATTCAGCAGTAGCAAACGCAACAACAACAACACAAACATCCACAACCGTTGCTGCCACAGCTCATCCGTCTAAAAAATCGGATAACAACAATTTAGAACGTTTACAAAATCGCTATCATTTGTTGTATTTAAAAGCTTTCGAGGTACAATTGTGGCTGGATGGTCTGCTGCGCAAGAAAAGTTCTTCAGTGGTAAGTTTTTTTTAAAAAAAGAATTTTAATAAATTTTATAATAAATCATATTTTTGAGATATCAAATACTAAAAAATTTAATTGAAAACCCTGGTATTGCTTAAAATCGAAGTTATGGTCCTTCGAATACACAAGCTCATTCAAAGGAACTTGAAACTTCCTTTTTGGCATGTTTTCATATCTATTATTTGATGACTTCGAAACAAAGCTTATTATTATACATAGAAGTGAACGTATTTGAATTTATTTACAAATGCGTCTATAATTAGATGGCTTCGAAGCAAAGTTTTTCACTTAGAATCAAAAATATGGTCCTTCGATTACACAAAAGCTTATATTTTAAATTTAAATGTTAAAAGAACATATCTATTATTAGATGACTTTGAAACAAAGCTATTATTAATCTGTTATTTCTTTAAAAACCAAATTAAAAATCACTAAATATTAAATTTCATTTGACAATGTATTTAAAAAAAAACCAATCCCCAATTTCTTGTTAAAAACACTACAAATTTTTTACATCCCAAACACTCAGTTATCCGTCATTCATTCACACAACTTCTACCCAAACTCTGCTGCTGCTGTTGCATGCTGTTTAACAGGGGGACACTTCATTTAGTATGCAACAAAAGACATCTAACTTTTGTTACTTTTCTTTCTCTAGTACATATTTCTTTAGCATCGTATCTAGTTCAATGTCTTGCAACTTCATTGTCACCTTTTTTTTTTTGTTTTTTGGTGACTAAGTGAGTGCTTTAATGCAAACTGTGTGAGTGTTGTTAGTCTCTATTTTTCTTTCTATTGATTTGTATTTTCTTTAGAAAATAAATAAATAAAATAAAATTTATTTATTTAGTTTTTTGTGTGGCATGTTTCAAGTTCAAGTTTGTAATTTATCTCCCTACATGTCGATTGTGTGTGTTCGCGCCCGTTTAAATTTCTGTCTGTCTGTCTTTTTTATCTTTTTCCAAAAGCAGTTTGTTATTTTGAGATTTCAACAGCTTTTTTTTAGTTTGCTTTTAAAAAGACTTTTTCTATATAAAATGTAAGATGTTTGTTTGTTTGTTTTTGTGTTGAGAAATTGAATTTTAAACAAATTTTTTTGAAGGTTAACTTCAAGTGGAAATTGTGTTGGTTTTTTTTCATAGACATTATTGAAAATTAAGTAATTTTGGTATAAAATTTTTGGCAGATTTTTGAATATAATTGAGTAATATGGTTTATTGGGTCACAATTGTGACTAATATTTGAAAATTTACTCTGGGATTTTTTGTATAATGATTACAGTCCGACAGACATTAGATCCCACCTTACATAGAGTACTCCATTAATTTTGTTTTTTAATTTTGAACTGAAAAGTTTTTTTAGACAACAGTTTTTAATAGACATTTTACAATAAAAAATACGTTTTTTTGTTCTATTAATTATATTCAAAACGTGTTTCTACTTTAAAATTCCATAATCTTTGTTATTCCTTTATAATAGTTTAGGTTTCGTTATTCGGCCGAATTTTGACCGAATGCCGAATATTCGTTAGGACTCTAATAATGATATATGACAAATGATTTTTTAATAAAATATTACAAATTTATTTGAATCCTCGAACTAACAAAGTTTTAATTTTATCAATTATTTTAAATTATGGCGTAAGCTTAAATTGTACTACATAAATACCTACGATTGAAGATAAAACTGGACCAAATAATGACCTATGATTGAAGCAAAAACTGGACTACATAGAGATCTAAGACTGATGTTATATCGGGAATAAATAACGACTTACGATTGAAGAAAAAACTGGAACAAATAAATACCTATGGTTTAATCTAAAACCACCTACGATTGAAGCTAAAACTGAACTACATAAAGACCTACGATTGAAGCTAAAATTAGAAAAAAAAGACCTAGATACCAAAGATTGAAGCAAAAACTGGACCTAGTAAAGACCTACGATTAATGCTAAAATTGGGTTACGTACACAGAAAAAATTATATTTCAATTCAAACATTTATCCCATATTGAACTGGTTTCAATTATTTCATAATTAAATCAAGTATTCATGTGCTCAAAAACAAAATTTTCTGATATTTTCTATTGAATTTTGAGTTTTGAATTTGATAATTTTGACAATTGAAAATACAATTTTCGTTATTGGTTGAACTTTAAATACAAAAATTATTGAATAGATAATTTTCGTAATTGAAACACACAAAAAATAACAAAAATGTGTTTTCAATTACGAAAATTATCTATTCAATCATTTTTGTATTTAAAGTTCAACCAATAACGAAAATTGTATATTCAATTGACAAAATTATCAAATTCAAAACTCAAAATTCAATAGAAAATATCAGAAAATTTTGTTTTTGAGCACTTGAATACCAGTTCTATATGTGATATATATTTGAATTGAAACGGTTTAAGAAATAATTTTTTCTCTACACAGATCAAAGACTGAAGTTACGATTCAAGCTAAAACTTGACTACATAAAGAGCCCAGAAAAAACCTCACTTACAATTTTAAATCTAACTACAATTTAACTACTTTCTGAATGCATTATTTTGTAGCCAAGTGAAATATAATTCTAACCGTGAAGTCGCGAGTTCAACCCCTGGTTGGGGCAATTTTTTTTTTGTAATTACAATTAAATTTAGTTATATAAATTTTAATAAAATTTAAACCACTAAACTTATAGTTTAGATTTTTTGATTTGATTGAAATTATTATTAAAATTTACAAAAAATATTATTTTTATAGTTCTAATCAATAGTGATGAATTTATGAACATTTTCCGGAAACCCTTCCATTAAGGTTTTTATAGTGCTTTCGTTCGAACAGGTAGTCAGTCCATGTCTATTTGGATTCCTTTTTTGTGCTCTTCAATTCTCTTTTAACAAGAGCACAATATACATATCTCCACTAAGAAGTCTTATGAATGGAAGCATCCTCTTTTGTAAACGTTCCTTGATGTAAATTTCGGTATTTATAGAACCCTGCATATTGCTTGCCATACCAAGAACTTTTTGGGAACATTTTCTGCTTTTGGATCCTAAACTTCTCTACAACATTCCCTCGAGCATCAGCAAAATAAAAATATTGACTTGAAAGCTGCCAACATTTTTCCAGAACATACGTTTCGTCATCCATTATGCAGCAGTTATATTTTTTGTATAAAATTTGACTTCAATTTCCGTGCTCTTTCTTTGGCCTCTAAATTTTTAGCAGAGTTCCTGTCAGCAACTTTTTGAGCCTTGTATGTTTTTAAACCTGCATTGGCTTTAACTTTTCTTATCAAATAGTCCGAGTACTGAACTAATCGGACTGCTCTCCTACCGGATGTGTTGGGAGCTCTTTTGAAAATGCTTTCTATTTATTGGCTTTAGAAACATCACGTGGTGGACCATTCCTTTTAGCTGAACCAGGTTTTCTATCAACGAACAAGTTCTCCCGATACTGTTTAATAACATTGGAATCTGTTTGACGGCAGACCTTTGATTGTTTAGCCAACTTTTTGTAGGACCAAGTTGGGTTTTGTTGAAAATATTTAATAATTTTAATACGCACTTTTTTCTCGGCACTCATTTTAATCAGATTAACAAGGAATGAATATAACTGACATAATTTCAAAGGTAACTTAATAAAAAAAATCAAATAATATTTGTGTTAAAAGTTTTAAGGAAAAACGTGTGTTAAGGTTTTTTCGATCTCACTCCTTATAATACGAATATAACACTCTTACTTGCTATTTTATCTTGGATATACGTGTAATATGTATTCAAAGGTCAGTTTCTCTATAACGTTCTATTCGCTCTCATTCTAATTGAAAATATTGTTTTGGGTTTTCACTTTAATTCGAAAGTTTTCAATTAATCGTTTTTAATACAAATGTCAAAATCTGTGACTTGCTCTTTTGTTTCGACAAACGTGAACTCAGTTGAACGAAAGTTCTCGTTATAGATTCATTCTGAACATATAGATCTCTCTGTTAAGAGTTTGTAAAAAATGAAAATGTTTGACTTTGTTTGCAGCTTTGTGGTTTCAAGACCAATTCGGAAGCCAAAGTCGGATTATATAGATTTCGAAAATATTTGAAATATTATTTTGTCATCTTTCATAAATTGTTCACCAAGTGTCTAATGTTACAGTTAAAATACCGAATTTTGACATATTTCACTTCTGTTGCCCATATTTCGCTTAATTTAACCAAAAACAATTAAATCAGTGGTCGGCATTAAGTGAATATGGCACATGGATTATATTAGCACACACATTCCTTTTCTGTTGCAGATATTGATTGTAATTTTTGTTTTCTATTTTGATAATTTTTAAGAATTTCGTTGACATTCGTGTTGTTTACAAGTCGATAACCGCTCCCGTTCTTTCCCTGGGAGCTATGACTGCCTACCACTGGTTTAAATTCATTATTTGGATTACATCAGTAATATTTTTTAGATTTATATTTATTTTTTTTCAATCTCGGAACAATATTTTTACGACTTTATTTATTTAAACCAAATTTCTTTTGTGGTATTTTTTTCACTCTTCGTCTTATATTTATCTCGTTAAAATCAACCATAAAAATTTGTAAACATTTTTCAACATTAAATCCGAAATAAAAATAAAGAAAGAAAAAACAGTTTGTTTTGGTTTTTGCAAAAATACAAAGTTCTTCCTGTTTATAATGTCTGAAATAATGTATAAATAAATTTACAAATACCAAA
Organism: Calliphora vicina; assembly: GCF_958450345.1. Lineage (NCBI taxonomy): Eukaryota > Metazoa > Arthropoda > Insecta > Diptera > Calliphoridae > Calliphora > Calliphora vicina. The sequence continues at coordinate 33,059,773 of NC_088782.1, read as the reverse complement.
TTACAATTGTGGCCTACGAATGAATGGCTGGCTGGCTACATACATACAATTTTCCAGCATTTTCCAAGAAAATGCAAAAAACACATTTTCTGCTGCAACACGTAGTACTGCATTTAAATATGTGGGGGCATCATCATCCACATTCATTTACATTATATTCAAATATACAACATAAATACACATTTTAGTAGTTTATTCATAAAAACCAAAAGGAACAAAAAAACAAAAAAAAAGCAGAAATTGTATGTGTGATTTATGAACCTTAAAACATTATGAACAACCCAACAAAGAAATTAAACTGTGCGATATTTACAGTTTGCAAAAAGTCTTTCATCAATAAATAAACACAACAACTATGAAAAAAAACGTTGTAAAAATTTCTTTGAACGAAAAGTTACAACAGAAATTATACATACCACACAATACTTACAGCAACATTTAACAGTGCTTAACAATGCAGCAAGCAACACACTGCCACAACAACAGTGCTGCAGCAACAAAAACAACAACAACTGACAGACCAACAAAACTAAAATTGATGTTAATCTGTACATGTAACTCACATGTTACATGTGTCCAAAAAATTGTTCATTCATTTGTATATTGTTCATTACTCTTTGTTGTTTGTGTAAACATTCGTGAGTGAGTGAGTCAGTGTGTGTGTGTTGTTGTATGCAACACTGATATGCTTACATGGCGGCATTTTGTTGTAACATGCCTGCTTGCCTGCCTGCCTGGTCAAATGGTGGGCATTTATGTGCACTTTTAACAGTGGTCAAGTTAATTGAGATTTAAATTATTTTAATTTCTTTCTTTGCCGGCATTTATAATAAAGACATAAACGCTTTAGGGGTGTTGTATGTCATTTTAGTAATGTAAGAAATATTTGTTTAAGTTGTTTAAGAATTGGCACGTTTATAGCTTAAATTGTTTAAATGATTATATAAGAGCTTCAATTTCCAAATAATGCTTTAAGATTTAGAAAATCGGATTAAGCTGGGAACATTTAAACTTAACTTCCAGGCTTTTGATTGATGGTTCGAAATACATTTTCCACTCTGGGCGAGACAATACAAGCTGATCAATCTGATCTTAAGTCTTCAAAAATCTAGGCACCACAGCAGAGATTTACGGTGACACATCATGACACATCAATTCGATATTCTCAGTGCTCAAAAAATCATTTCTATTGAACTCCCAGCTAAAAACTGTGCATCATAGCTACTAACAGTAAAAGCTTACAGATATGCAGCAAAGAACCAGTAATGTAAGGGATTATTTTGCGATTTTAACTTTGGATGCAAAACTTATTGCTTTTAGGCAGCTAATCTCTAACAAAAACCATACATAATAAAAGGCCAACAGAAGAGCAATGCAACATTTTTCGGAAGCCACTGAATTTTAAATTTTCATAATTTCTATGGGAATCTTCTCAATTTCATATTGTATTTCTCAATTTCGTTTGAAAATTTCTCAATTTGAATTTTTCAGTTTTATTCGGAATTCTTTCAATTTCGTATAGAGTTTCTCAATTTTATTTTGAATTTGAAATTTTCATAATTTCTATGGGAATCTTCTCAATTTCAGATTGTAATTCTCAATTTCGTTTGAAATTTTCTCAATTTCAATTTTTAAATTTTATTATTTTGATTTTTCTTAATTTCTTATTTGAAATTTTTTGGAATTTTCTCAAGTGTATTTGGAATTTTTTCACTTTCAATTTAAAATTCTCAATTTTTTTTGAATTTTCTCAAGTTAAAATTAAAATTCTTAATTTCATTTAGAATTTTCTAAATTTCAATTTTATTTGGAATTCTATCAATTTTAAATAGAGATTCTTAATTTTGGTTTGATTTTTCACAATTTCATTTTGAATTCTTTCAATTTCGAATTGAGATTCTCAATTTTATTTTGATTTTTCTTAATTTCTCAATGTCATTTGGAATTTTGTTTTTATTTTTCTTAATTTCTTATTTAAAATTCTCAATTTCAATATGAATTTTTCAAGTTTATTTGGAATTATTTCAATTTCGCATAGAGATTCTCAATTTTATTTTGAATTTGAAATTTTCACATTTTCTATGGGAATCTTCTCAATTTCAGATTGTAATTCTCAATTTCGTTTGAAATTTTCTCAATTTTTAAATTTTATTTGGAATTCTTACATTTTCGAATAGAGATTCTCAATTTTATTTTGATTTTTCTTAATTTCTTATATGAAATTTTTGGAATTTTCTCAAGTGTATTTGGAATTTTTTCACTTTCAATTTAAAACTCTCAATTTTTTTTTGAATTTTCTTTAAAATTAAATTTCTTAATTTCATTTAGAATTTTCTAAATTTCAATTTTATTTGGAATTCTATCAATTTTAAATAGAGATTCTTAATTTTAGTTTGATTTTTCACAATTTCATATGGAATTCTTTCAATTTCGAATTGAGATTCTAAATTTTATTTTGATTTTTCTTAATTTCTTTTTTTTTAAATTCTCAATTTTATTTGGAATTTTTTCAATTTAATTTTCTCAATGTCTTTTGGAATTTTGTTTTTATTTTTCTTAATTTCTTATTTAAAATTCTCAATTTCAATTTTATTCGGAATTCTTTCAATTTCGTATAGAGATTCTCAATTTTATTTTGAATTTGAAATTTTCATAATTTCTATGGGAATCTTCTCAATTTCAGATTGTAATTCTCAATTTCGTTTGAAATTTTCTCAATTTAAATTTTTAAATTTTATTTGGAATTCTTACATTTTCGAATAGAGATTCTCAATTTAATTTTGATTTTTCTTAATTTCTTATTTGAAAATTTTGGAATTTTCTCAATTTTATTTAGAATTTTTCCACTTTGAATTGAAAATTCTCAAGTTTATTTGGAATTTTCTTAATTTCATTTGAAATTTTTTCAATTTTATTCGCAATTCTTTCAATTTTGTTTTGAACTTGAAATTTTCATAATTTCTATGGGAATCTTTTCAATTTCAGATTGTAATTCTCAATTTCATTTAAAATTTTCTAAATTTTATTTTGATTTTTCACAATTTCATTTGGAATTCTTTCAATTTCGAATTGAGATTCTAAATTTTATTTTGATTTTTCTTAATTTCTTATTTGAAATTCTCAATTTTATTTGGAATTTTTTCAATTTCATTTTATCAATGTCATTTGGAATTTTTCACTTTCAATTGAAAATTCTCAATTTTATTTTGATTTTTCTTAATTTCTTATTTGAAATACTCAATTTTATTTGGAATTCTATCAATTTTAAATATTGATTCTCAAATTCAATTTAAATTTTTCAATTTTATTTGGAATTCTTTCAATTTCTCAATTTTATATTGATTTTTCTATATTTCTTATTTGAAATTCTCAAATTTATTTGAAATTTTTTCACTTTTAATTGAAAATTTTCAATTTTATTTGGAATTTTCTCAAGTTAAAATTAATTTTTTTAATTTCATTTAGAATTTTCTAAATTTCAATTTTATTTGGAATTCTATCTATTTTAAATAGAGATTCTCAGTTTTATTTTGATTTTTCACAATTTCATTTGGAATTCTTACAATTTCGTATAGAGATTCTCAATATTATTTAGATTTTTCTTAATCTCTTATATGAAATTCTCAATTTTATTTGGAATTTTTTTCAATTTCATTATAATAATGTCATTTGGAATTTGTTCACTATCAAGAAAATTCTAAATTTCAATTTTATTTGGAATTTTATCAATATTAAATAGAGATTCTCAATTTCAATTTTATTTTTATTTTTCTTAATTTATTATTTAAAATTCTCAATTTCAATTTGAATTTTTCAATTTTATTTGGAATTATTTCAATTTCGTATAGAGATTCTCAATTTTATTTTGATTTTTCAAAATTTCATTTGGAATTCTTTCAATTTCGAATAGAAGAGATTCTCAATTTTATTTCGATTTTCTTAAATTCTTTGAAATTCTCAATTTTATTTCGAATTTATTCAATTTCATTTGGAATTTTTTCACTATCAATTGAAAATTCTAAATTTTATTTTGAATTCAAATTCAATTTTTCAATTTTATTTGGAATTTCTTATTTGAAATTCTCAAATTTATTTGAAATTTTTTCACTTTTAATTGAAAATTTTCAATTTTATTTGGAATTTTCTCAAGTTAAAATTAAATTTTTTTAATTTCATTTAGAATTTTCTAAATTTCAATTTTATTTGGAATTCTATCTATTTTACAGAGCTGTAAATGAATCATTCTTTTTTGATTTTAATTCATTATGAATTAGCTAAATTTTGAATTAATTCATTGAATTGAAAAAATGAATTGAATGAAATTTGAATCAATTCAAACGAATTAGGCAGAAATGAATTTCAATTCATTTCTAATTCAAATGAATTTGTAAAAATGAGTTGCAATTCATTTACAATTCATTTGAATTGAATTGATTTTGAATTAATTCAAATGAATTAGAAAAAAGAATTAGCAATTCAAATGAATGACTCGAAAATGAGTTGCAATCAATAAAATTCAAGAGCAGATCTCTAGGGGGAATTTCTCCTACCAAAATGAAAATATCCAGTACAAAAATTGAAAAGCCTTGTCCTGTATACGCGCTTGATCAATGAAAACATGGTGTTTGGTGTTTATTTCTTCAAGAAGAACTGATTTTTATTTTGAAATACGCGGAACGACAAAACATATTCAATATTCAAGAAGCTATTAATAATTTTTGAAATTTTGTGACCCACGACCACCCAACGACAAACTTTTTGCTAATGTTTATATTATATTTATTTCAAAAAAATAAAACTATCTTCCAAAAATAATCAAAAATCAGGAAAAATAACAATGTATGTAGTTCAAAACACAATTGAGTTTCATAAATAAGGCTAATTAGATTTAATTAGAATGCATCATTCACCTTAAACAATAATAGCTTTTCAAAATTATCATCTGAAAGAGATCCACGTTTAGGGATGTTTAGAATAGAGGCGTACGAAAATAATCTTTCAACGCCAGCTGACGATGGTAGCGGCGCATTATATTTAAAGAAAGACTTTTTAACCGTCGATTAATTACTGCATACTTGATGAATTTTAACAATCTGCTAAATATGCTGCGAATTTCGCGTCGGAGTTGGAAATGAATTGCTAATTTTTTTTTTAATTCATTTGAATTAATTCAAAATCAATTCAATTCAAATGAATTGTAAATGAATTGAATTAATTCAACATCAATTCAATTCATTTGAATTGGAAACGAATTGCAATTCATTTTTACCAAATTCATTTGAATTAATTCAAAATCAATTCAATTCATTTGAATTAGAAACGAATTGCAATTCATTTTTACCAAATTCATTTGAATTGACTCAAATTTCATTCAATTCATTTTTTTGTGTGAATGATTCGCGAATTAATTCAAAAATGAGTGATTCATTTACAGCTCTGCTATTTTAAATAGAGATTTTCAGTTTTATTTTGATTTTTCACAATTTCATTTGGAATTCTTTCAATTTCGTAAAGATTCTCAATTTTATTTTGATTTTTCTTAATTTCTTATTTGAAATTCTCAATTTTATTTGGAATTTTTTCAGAATCAATTCTCAATTTTATTTTGAATTTTCTAAATTTCAATTTGAATTTTTCAATTTTATTTGGAATTCTATCAATTTTAAAAAGAGATTCTCAATTTCAATTTTTAATTTTTATTTAGAATTTTTCCAATTTCTCAATTTTCATTTTTCTTAATTTCTTATTTGGAATTTTCTTAATTTCATTTAGAATTTTTTCACTTTCAATTGAAAATTCTGAATTTTGTTCGAATTTTCTCAATTTAAAATTAAATTTCTTAATTTCATTTAGAATTTTATAAATTTCAAACGGAGATTCCCAATTTTAATTTGAATTTTTAAATTTTATTTGGAATTTTTCAATTTCAAACGCAGATTCTCAATTTGAATTTGAATTTTTTAAATTTTATTTTAAATTTTTCAATTTTATTTGGAATTTTCTCAATTTCATTTGAAATTTTCTCAATTTCATTTGGAATTTTTTGACTTTCAATCGAAAATTCTCAACTTTATTTTGAATTTTCTCAATTTAAAATTAAATTTCTTAATTTCATTTAGAATATTCTAAATTTCTATTCGAATTTTTAAATTTTATTTGTAATTTTTTCAATTTTATTTGAAATTTTCTCAATGTTAAATTCTTAATTTCATTTAGAATTTTCTAAATTTTAATTTATTATAATTCTCAATTTCATTTGCAATTTTTTAATTTTAATTTCAATTTCAAATTTGAAATTTCTCAATTTGTTTTGTGAAATTTTCAGAATTTAAAATTTAAATTCTTAAAATGTTCTCAATTTCAATTTTAAATTCTCAATTTCATATGCAATTTTCTCAATTTCAATGAAAAATTGTTTAGTTTCAGAACAATGTCAAACATTTGAAAAATTGTATTATTTTCATTTGTTTCTCAAACTTTTAAAGGCTCCTTAAACCTAATCAGATGTTCAGGTTTCACATTTTATATAAAATATTCTTCTTAAAATTTTTAGTCCTGATCGAATATTATCGAAATCCAAAACATGAAATTGCTTAACTAAAGTCAAAAGTTCAATGATATTGTTAATTTTATTTGCAATGTAACATATGTAAATCCCAAAGATTTTTCAAATCAAAATATAGGTTTTAATCTATCTCACTTTTGAATTTAATTTGAGTTTGATTTGAAAAATAATATTTCCTCAAACCTGAACTAAAATTTTATTATTTGAAATAACGTTTGAAAAATTGTTTTATCTCAATTTAATAGCAACTATTATTCTCAAATCTTGTGAATGATTTAAAGACAAGTCGGACTTTTGAAATGACCCAACAAAAAAAAGGCGAACGTTTTAAAAGAACGTAATTCCTTGAATTTCAAACCTTAAATAAATAATATGAAATAACATTGAAAAAACTATGCTGTATCAATTTGATAGCAAATATTATTCTCAAATAATTCGCAAATGTGACATCTACAAATACTAAACAAACCCAAAGTTAAAAGTTTGAAAAACTATTTAATTTTTATCACTATTCTATCATTCTTAAACCTAAAATTACAATTTGTTTACAAAATTTTGAAAGGGGTAACAAAAGTTTGATTGCTTCAACCGAAATTCTTCTTTATCAGCTGACTTTCTGTTGATAGAACCGAAAAATTCGATGTGTGCAACCGAATCATTCGATTGGCAACAAATTTGGTTGCTATCACGAATCTGTTTTCTCTGTGTACATACTACGAGTGTTGTTTTTGTTTTCACATAGTTTTTTCAACTAATACATTCTCACCACTTAGGTTTCTGACAACTGAGTTAGGTCTTTGACAGGAGATTGCATCATAAAGTTTGAATATTTTGACATGTTATTTATATGAAAAAAATAAAAATAGATTTTAAATATAGCTCAAAAAAGGTATGATAATTTCTAAGAATTTTGAAAACTCTGGGATCCTCAGCCTCGCTCCACTGTCCCTTTCTTAAGAATTTTTGCCATTTTCAATAAATTTTCATTTATTGTTTTTTATTGTTTTAACTTTTAAAATAACAACAACAAAAAAATCAACAACCACAACTAATTTTGCGACGATTTAATGGGCAGCAGGCAAAAGAAACCAAAAACAGAAAAGTACCAAATTTATGATGTACAAAATCACATAAAAATTTACAATGAAAACGGAAAAAAACAGCAGAAACCTTAACATCACACCAGCACCACCATTACCAGCACATGTGAACAAAACAATATTGAACTGTATTGTTTTTAAGTAGATTTCAATATATAGTTTTTTTTTATTTATTTTCCGAACAAAATCGTAACATAAACATAAATTTAACTTAAACTTTTACTTTCAAAATCGCACTGTTTTTTGGGTTTTATTTTTTTTTTCACCAAAAAAAAAAGGAAAAAATAAAACCAGTGAGTTTTAAAATGTTTAATAAAAATTTACATTTGGTCGGTGATTTTTCTATTTGTTTAACAATTTTTTTTGTAGTTTTTGTTCCTTTTATTTTCATTTGTGATTTTTCTGTTTTTGGTTTTCTGTTGCAAGTTGTTAAACACGTAGTAAATTTTTATGTCTGCCAGCCAATAAACATAAAAATCGAGGGCTTAAATGTTCATTCAATACGTAATCTATATATAAATATATTTTACTTTTTTCCAAAAAAGATACAAATACGGAAAACGTTTCTTTTTTTCGATATATTTTTCCAAAAAAAAACTTAAAAAAGTGACATTTAAAATGTGTCATGTTTTTATCAATGTCCAACTCTTCACTTCTGTTTCATTTTTCCTTTTCCTATTTTGGCTGCGTTTGTTGATATTTGAATCTCTCCTGGTGGTTGTAATTAATGATCCTTCAAATTGTTTGTTTTTAGAGTTGATTTGATAAATTAAAATTGCTAAAAAAAAATCATGTTTATTTAATTTTGCTTTTATAGAGAAACTTTAAACTGACATTTTGCTGATTTTTAATGTCACTTAAATAATTTAATTTAATATTATGACTTTAATACAAAATATCAGCTGCTGAGTTTATCTGGTCGTTATTTTTTTTTTTCATTTCGTTTGTTGATCTGCTAGTTGTAATTAAAATGATTTACAACCATCAAATCAAATGGACATAATTTGACAGTTTGTGTTTTAAATTTTGAAAATGAAGTAAAATATTTGCTGTGAAAAATAAGATTAATAATGTTGGTATTACAGTGAGTGATGATATTAAGGAAACATTAACAGAAATCATTTTTTAAAGAAAGTGATATTTGTTCGTTCATTTGCATATCTGAAGTATTCTAAATCAAACACTGAATCTGATAAAAATATTGACTCAAACTGACTGTCATCATACCTCTTTGGAGCAGAATGTTTACATTTGAACGGTGGTAATTTTTTTTATTGTGCTTTATTTTCAAATCATCTTTTCACTAAAAAAAATTGAAACCGATTTTGCTATACCGACAGACTTTTTGTGAGAATCGCTTGATAAGTGGACAGCAATAACGGCGTCCCTCTTCGTAATGTTGATTACCGTCGGGTATGTGGCCTCAGTTACCGAGAGTGTACGAATTACTCCAAGAACTTTCAAATACTATTTCCGTCAACAGTTAACGCTATCGAAACCATGATTCGAAGAGAAATGCCGATTTCTTGAGGTTTTGATGTTAAACTGATCAGAATTCATTTTTCATATAATTTCCTTGGACCCAAACTTCTTGAGGTTTGAGAATAACATTTGATATTATGTTGAGAAAATGTCAAACGATTGCCTAGTTTGAAATATGTGGGAGAATTACAAGTGATATCAAATGATAAAACCATCATATTTCAAACTTTGTCTTTGTTGGGTACCATCAGTACTCTGGCGATGTCAATTAGACCCTTAAGAGAAATATCAACCGATAAAATCAAGATAAAGACACAGATATCTCCAACAAGATCTTGGAATATTGTTTTGAGTACATGCATAGCCAAGGCAGCCTCTGAAATGAAAATGTTTTTCATAAATAGGTCATTATCAAATGAAATAAAGTTTTGTACATTTAAATTTATGACAAAAAAAAGAAGCTTTTGATTCCTGAAAACATTTAAGTGCGATTTAAGTTGAGAAAGGCTTTCAATCAAAGAATTTCTAAAATGTCAACCAAAAAGTAGAGTTTGGATTCCAGTCATCATTCATGATGTCAAATTGAGAACGATTTGATAAACGTTTGGGAATAATATGAGTCAAATCCTTTCACAAATTTCAAACAATTGGGAACGATTTCAGAATAAAATTTGCAATAAAACGTGGCGTTTGAGTTTAAAAAGAAACTACTTGATTCCAGCAAACTTCAATCATATCAATGATTTGAAAAATCCAAAAATTTCTCATCTTGCAGATGTACAAAAATGATTTGATAATCATTTGGATATAATAGCCTTCGAAGATAAATTTTCCAAATCGCACCCTTTCTCAAATGACAAACTTTTAAGATCGATTTGATAATAAACTTTTGAAAACATGTGTTTGAATTCTGGATCATTAAATTGAGAATGATTTAAAATTAAACTCCTTCTCAATGTCAAAGGTTTTAGAATGATTTGATAAATGATATCCTTCGAATAGAAACTTTCTAAATCAAAACCATTCTCAAATATCAAGGCAATACAACGTGAAGTTTGAGTAAACCTTCAGGATATCAAATTGAGAATAATTTTAAGTGAAATCATTTCTCAAATTTCAAACATTTGAGAAGGATTTGATAAACATTTGAAATGAATAGCCTTCGAAGAGAGAGTTTTCAAATCAAACGCTTTCTCAAATGTCAAAAAATGTTTAGTTTAATACGAAATGATAGCTTTGAAATTATTGGCATTATTTTTGTTGTTGTTTTGTCCCTCCAATCTTTCTCTTCTCACCTTCTCAAGTGTCAAACGTTTAATAATGAGTTGATAAATATTTAAGAAAAACGGGGAGTTTGAGAAATACTTTTATTTTCAAATTCATATCAAACCTAATTTTCCAAGGTGTTTCAAATGTGGATTGCATTATTTTTACACAGAGATTGCTTCAAATTGAATTCAATAATGAAATTTAAACTTTTATTAAGGTTTGAGAAACCTTTGAGAAATAAATTTGATATGAAATGATATCTTTCAAATCTTTGCCATAGTTTTTGTTGGATTGTATAACCCCAACTATTTCGCTTCTCACTTTCTTAAATGGCAAACGTTTAATAATGATTTGATTAATATTAAGAAAAATGGGGAGTTTGAGAATTATTTTTATGTTCAAACTGATATCAAACCTAATTTTCAAATGTGGAATGCATTAGTTTTCCTCAGAAATTGTTTCAAATAAACGTCAAATTGAATTCAATAATGAAATTTAAACTTTTGTTAAGGTTTGAGAAACCTTTGAGAATTATGTTTGATATGAAATGATACCTTTCAAACCATTGACTTTGTTTTTGTTGGATTGTCCCCCCAACTCTTTCTCTTCTCTTCTTCTCAAGTATCAAACGCTTAATAATGATTTGATAAATATTTAAGAAAAATGGGGAGTTTGAGAAATACTTTTATTTTCTAATTAATATCAAACCTAATTTTCCTAGGTGCTTCAAATGTGAAATTCATTAGTTTTTCAGAGAGATTTTTTCAAATCAACAGCAAATTGAATTCAGTAATGAAATTTAAACTTTTGTTAAGGTTTGAGAAACCTTTGAGAAACAAATTTTATATGAAATGATAACTTTCAAACTTTTTTTTTTTGTTGGATTGTATAACCCCAACTATATCTTCTCACTTTCTTAAATGTCAAACCTTTAATAATGATTTGAAAAAAATTGGGAGTTTGAGAATTACTTTTATTTTCAAATTGATATCAAACCTAATTTTCCAAGGTGTTTCAAATGTGGAATGTATTAATTTTTCACAGAGATTGGTTCAAATAAACATCATATTGAATTCAATAATGTAATTTAAACTTTTATTAAGGTTTGAGAAACCTTTGAGAAATAAATTTGATATGAAATGATACCTTTCCAAACCTTTGACATTGTATTTGTTGGATTGTATAACCCCTACTTTTTCTCTTATCACTTTATTAAATGTCAAACGTTTAATAATGATTTCATAAATATTTAAGAAAAATGGGCAGTTCGAGAAATATTTTTATTTTCAAATTGATATCAAACCTAATTTTCCAATGTGTTAGAAATGTGGAATGCATTAGTTTTTCATAGAGGTAGATTTAAATTAACATCATATTGAATTCAATAATGAAATTTAAACATTTGTTAAGGTTTGAGAAACCTTTGAGAATGATACTTTTTAAACCTTTGACATCGTTTTTGCTGGTTTGTCTGCCTTTAACAATTCAAATGAAATTAATTAAATGTTACACTAATTTCAAGCCATTACAAACTGCTATTTGATAATTTCATATTACATTTTCCATTGTAAATGGGTCATTGTAAAATTAAAACGTTTAATATTAATAATACTTCGGTGTCACTCAACTTTTCACCTCATTCATAAATACTTCTCCGGCTTACTCATTTTCATTACATCATTTCTGAAAAAAAGTAACAAACTAATAAAAGCACTTGCATTACAAGTAAACAATAAAAAAAAAAATAGCAATCATAAATAATAATTTAGCTACTTTTATTATCTGGAGGTTTTAATCAGTCAACACATATAGAAATATATATGAGATGATGACAAACTTAAGCCAGTGAGTGGTGGTGACAATATAACTCTACCAACAATTTGGCTTCCCTTCTCCACTAAACTGTGATAGGAGATTAAAGTTGACACCTGTAAAATATAAGCGTTTTAAATTATTTTTCTTTAATCATTATAATGATGACGCTAGAGTTTATTTATGATGGCAATAATGCTGCTGCTGCTTATGATGATGATGATGATTGTGGTGTCGGCGTTGTTGGTTGTGTTCACAGCTAAAGAAAAAAAATGCTTCAACACCAACCCAGCCATTAGATTCTATTGTTAACCAAACAAGTAGCAATTTTCCACTATATTATACAGCAATTCACTTACTTTACTACCCATTATTATTACACTGACTCTATATAGAAATGACATAGAAAAACAGCCAAGAGAGTTGACTCAACACCAGCCAGCCAACAAGCGATAAAAGAAGGTGCAACTTGTTTTTAAATGACATTTTGAAAAATGTCAGTTTTGAAAGAGTTACGAAAATTATGACTACCACATACATTCATTCATACATATAAATATAGTCTTTTACATCTTCTACTGCTTACGATTAAGGTTACAACACACTCTTTGTACTTACAACTAACTCGTATTCGTACTGGTTGGTATTCAGTTGTACGTTGGCTGATGTCAGTCAGTCTGGTCTGGTCTGGTGCGGCTGGGTTAAGCCTGTGTCTAATGCGAATTATAAATATATTTGTTAAATAACTTAAAATAATTAATGATGGCTGTTTTAATATAGCATTAATTTATGAAAAATTATGGTTGTTAGAAATAGATTTGAATTTAATCACCGTTATATGTTGTTAATTGAGGAAATTATTTCTAATAATATACAATTAAGTACAACATATTTGGCTAATTTTGTGGTAATTAAGTACAATGAATAATATTTTTTGTATCTTAAGGGCAATATCGGCTGAGAAATTCTTGGAAAAGGTCTTGGAATATTGATTTGAGGACATGTGGTAGTACAAAGCCAGGCAATCACCATAATACACTCCACTATTATTGTACTATTGAGTATTTGGGTACTCAGTACTCAATACTGTATATTTTTCCCGGTACTCAATACCAAATAGTAACTACTCGATTGTTTCAGGGTTGTATTTTTCAGTACAATAAGCGAAAAATAAACTTCATTGAATAAATGCGACTGTGTTTTTACAGCTTTGAAAAGTATTGAGTAGTATCGAGTACCCAAAAAATTAATATTGAGTAAATTATTGAGAGAATAATCAAAACGTTTTCCATAAATAATATATCATTATTAAAGGAAATAAAGTTTTGTGATTTAAAATTGATGTTAAAAAAAGTAAGCTCTTGATTCCATCAAACATTTGAGTTTGATATCAAATTGAGAAAGGATTTAAATCAAAAGCTTTCTAAAATGCCAACAAAAAGGAGAGTGTGAGTCAGTAATGCGCAGCCCATAGCACAATTGTGCAGAATCAATCAAATAAAGAATTGAATGTGTTGGTGAGAGTAAGTGTATTGGTGAGAGAATTTATTTTGCGCACCTCTGGTGTGAGTTGAAACAAGTAAGGGAGCTATATTCGGCTATGCCGAATCTTATATACCCTTCACCAAATTATACTTCAAAATGAAAATTTTAAATATTTTTAGGTAAACAAAATTTATTTTTTTCCAAAGTTGTTTTTTTTAATTTTTTGGAAATCTTTTTTTTTGAATTATTTTTTTTAATTTTTTTTTTAATATTTAGCGAAAAAAACTTGGTGAAAAAAAAATTCGGGTTAAAAAATATTTTTTCGATTTTGACCCATTGTAGGTCCAACTTACTATGATCTTATATACGTCGTTGCAAAGGTCTTTGGAATATCTATCATTAGATATCCATATTGTCTATATTATTGACTTAGTAATTCAGATATAGGTACAAAATCGAGGTTGTCCTGGTTTTTTCCTTATATCTCAGCCATTTGTGAACCGATTTTCTCGATTTTAAATAGCAACCGACCCGGAAGAATTCCGGAGATATATATATGTACCCTTCACCATCTGACGAAGGTGAAGGGTATAAAAAGGAAGCACTTGATTTCAGTAAACATCCAAGTTTGCTATCAACTTGAGAATGTTTCCAAATCAAACCCTTTCTCAAACATAAAACAATTGGGAATGATTTGATAAATATTTAGAAAAAAAGCATTCACAATAAAAATGGGAGTTAAAAAAGATACTTCTCAGTACCACCAAATAAGCATGATATCAAATTGAGATTGATTTGAAATCAGAGCATTTCTTAAATGTCAAACTTTTGAGAATGATTTAATAAACATTTGAGAACAATAGCTTTCGCAATAAAAAGGAGAGCTTGGGTTAAAAAATTAACTTCTGGATTCCAGCTAACATAAATGGCAACTAGAAAGGTAACTGAGATCCAAAACAAAAACCGAATTAATGAGAAATTATTGTATCTCAAATATGTGTGAAAAGAGAGCAATTTTGTTTGATTTTTCTCATTGACATTTCTCTCTACTTTATGTTCTACGACAGCAAACATTGTGGATATCAAATTGAGAATGATTTGAAATGAAACCATTTCCCAAATATCAAAGGTTTGAAAAGTATTTTTAATATAAAATTAATATCAAATCTAATTCTGCCCAATCCAGCCAAAAAAGTTTGAAGTCTTAGAATTGGAGGTATTACTCCATGAAAATTGTAGTAAAACTCTACAAGAGCCTGCAAAATCATTGGGAGCTACTCAAGCAGCAATTTCAAAACATTTGCGAGCAGCTGGATTCATACAAAAGCATGTATATAATTTTATCTACAAGTTGCTTTAACTATATTAAACCCTTAAACAAAAATATACATTAATGCAAATTTTCAATTTGTTTCACATAATTGACCTCATTGAGCATAAAATTATTTTCCTCAATAAAATTGTTTAACAAAAAAATAGCTGATAGCGGTAAATTTCTGCTAAACTTTCCATATAATATTAACAATCACAAAACTTTGCAACTAAAGTTTGAATGAATAATGAAAAATATAAATTTAATTATGCAAAAGCTTAAAAAATACATTGTAATTCAATACTTTTTTAACACAAACAAAATCAAAACTTTTAACCATTTTAAAGGAACGAATTTAAAACAAATCAAAAAAAAAAAGAAATTAAATGCTAAACGCTAAATAACACGGAAGTTTCTGTTTTTTACAATGTTGGTTTTTACATTTATTTTTTTTAAATTATTTTCAGTTTTAATCACACAATTGTCTTGCGGTCTTGTTGTTTGTTGCTGGTCGGTCAAACAGCCGGCTGTCAGTCAGTCAACAAACCAGGGAAAATTGTAAATTTGTTTTTTATAGTTTTTTTTTAATACGTTTTGATTTAAACATTTAATACCATTATTAGGCTAAAATAATAGGCAGAATTGTTATAATATTAACTAAAGGGAAAGTATTTATTTCTCTTGTTGCTTGTTGCATAATTAGCAAATGCAAATTGGAAAAACGAACATTAAGAGAAACCTTATAAATGTTTTTGTTTCTCTGATTTATTTAGCTATAAAGGGACTTTTGCAAAATAGTCATCTTAAAGTATATTTAAATTTAAAATGTGTATTTAAACATGATTTTGTATACTTTCAAATTGTTATATGACGATAAATATGTATTAAAACTCAATGAACTTTGAGTCGGAAAAAGTTTGCGGTGGATATGGTTTCTAGTATTTAAAGCAGTGATGGGCATAAAGAGGAAATTTAATATTTTATGCACTTATAACAGATAAATAAAATTCAAAACAGTTTAATATAATCCATATTGTATGTTCTCTTTATGTCGTCCACTGCTTTAACATTTATTATGAGTTTAGTTTCTTACTTGATCGTGTGTCTGAAATTCGTTGATATGCGAAATTAACCCTAAGCTCCCTTTTGTTGTGTCTTATTTCTGACTTTCTGGTTTCCGTTTTGGTGTATTCAGGGACTTATAGTAAAATTTCACGGACAATATTTTTGCGGAACATTTAAACCCCTTAAATCCCTGTTTTAATGGAGTTTGTTGCTCTTTTTTTAAAAGAAGGACAAAAAAGACCCATGCCTTGAGGATTTAGAGGGTTAAAATATTCTACAAAAATGTGCTCCGTAACATTTTACATAAAATTACTGAATACATTTTATACTTAAAATGTTCTTTAAAATAAAATTCGTAATAAATGCGAAATTAACCCTTGGCTCTCTTTTGTTATGTCTTATTTCTGACTTTCTGGTTGAATTTTCCGTTTTGGTGTATTCAGGGACTTATAGTAAAATTTCACGGACAATATTTTTGCAGAACATTTTAACCCCTTAAATCCCTGTTGTAATGGTGTTTTTTGCTCATTTTTGAAAGAAGGACAAAAAAGACCCATGCCTTGAGGATTTAGAGCGTTAACATATTCTACAAAAATATTCTCCGTAACATTTTACATAACTTTGCTGAACACATTTTATACCTAAAATGTAAGGATCACATGGTTTCTTATGACGATTAACAATAAGAATGTGCCAGAGTTGAGAAACTTTAACCCCCCCCTCAAATGAAATTCAGATGTAAACTTTCAAAACGCCGAAACACGTGTCTTTTTTTTTGTCTCCTCTCGTGTAATCGATTATGTTCTGTACCTGGTGGATATGAATGCTTTACAACAGTGGTCGGCATAAAACGAACATGGAATCTAACCAGCTATTGAGTTTTGATTCTTATTTGAACACTTTTAAGATCTTCTTTGACATTCGTGCTTTTTACAGCTAAAAAAATAATCAAAGAGCGAATAAATGGAGTTTTTAAATCCCGATTGAACTTGAAATTGCAAAAAAATAACACAAAAAAGAAAATTTTAATCAATTTTGTTTATTCGCATTAAAATTTGAATATAATTTCGGGCATATGGCCACCACGGCTCTTCTTAATGAAGCGCATTCTGGACGTCCAATTTTGGGCCACTTTTTCGAGCATTGCTGGTCGTATGTCACTAATAACACGAAAAATGTTGGCCTCCAAGGCGTTAATTGTTGCTGGTTTATCAGCACAAACCAGTGACATTACATGGCCCACAGGAAATAATTGACACCTTGTAGACCAATTGACAGGTCCATTTCTCGAAATCAAGTTATTGTCAATTTAATATTTCAATAAATCGATGGTTGCGATCGCCGTATGAAACGTAGCTTCATCTTGTTGAAAGCACATATCGACCAGACAAACAGTCGTCGAATCGATGACTGATTTTCAAAATAAATTTTGATAATTTGGTAGCGTTGTTCAATCGTTAATCTCTTCATGGTGATTTCCCAGAGTATACTAATCATAAATGTCAAAAATTGATCGCAGTGTGAGAGTTCGTTTAAAAGTTAAATCTTTCGTAAGTTCTATCAGGCTTAAAAAAACTCTGTATATTTTTTAGTTTACATTCGTCTTGTTTAGAGCTAAATAAGCGATCATGTTGGGTCCCTGGTGGCTATTAGTAACGACCACTGTTTTGCAGCTAAAATTTTTAAATATTTGGTTAAGAATATCTGATAGATTGAAAATGAAACAAGTAAGAAAGTATGGTCGGTCAAGCCCGACCATATAATACCCTACACCAAGTAAATGAGTAAAAATATTTTTCTTTTAAAATATCAATAATTTATATTCATCAGTGATTTTCGGAAGTGGGCCTTATATGGGAGCTATGACCAATTATGGACCGATCACCTTGAAATTAGGTCGTGTGATTTATGTCTATATTAAATTTAACTATGTTGAATTTTGTGTGTATACCAACATTTTTAAGCGATTTATGCACGTTAAAGTGATTTTCGGAAGCAGGTCTATATGGGAGCTATAACTAATTATGGACCGATCGTAACAAAATTTGGTGACATGAATTTTGTATATATAAAACTTATTTGGAGCGAAATTTGTGTAGATACATAGATAAATTAAACATTTATGACCGATAAAGTCCAATTTCGAGGGGACTTTGTATGGGGGCTAGGTGAAATAATGGACCGATTTCAGCCAGTTTCAATAGGCTTGGTCCTTGAACCGAAAAAATAATATGTACCAAATTTCATCGAAATATCATCAAAATTGCGACCTGTACTCTGTGCACAAGGTTTACATGGACAGCCATCCAGCCAACCAGACGGACATCGTTTAATCGACTCAGAAAGTGATTCTAAGTCGATCGGTATACTTTAAGGTGGGTGTTAGACTAATATTTTTGGACGTTACAAACATCTGCACAAACGCATAATACCCTCCCCACTATGGTGGTGTAGGGCATAAAAAAGTGGGTTAATATCTCTCTTAAAAACAAGCTAATTGAGCAAGTTTGAGTTTGACACATGTTTCGAATACCAAAAGAACTGTCAAAAATTCTACACTGTATAACCTGACAGTTAAGACATTCATCCTTTGTTTCAAATTGTATTTACTTTTAAAACATTTTAACATAGCTTCAAAACAATTTTATAAACTAGCCCTTTTTTCCATAACAAAACATTTTTTAGCACTTTTAAATAGCACATTTACTAGATGCCTGTCTAGATTTAAATGCTTCAATCATTTCAAACAGATAATTGAAACAATTTGATCTATAACAACACAAACATCCAAACGGCAAGGCCACACATCACTTCGATTCTATACTTGTACGAGTAAATCCAAATAAATCGAAACATATATTTAGAAAATGTATGGAAAATTCAAAAAAACAATCGATTTTACGTGATGGCTGTAGGAAATATAACAAAAAAAAAACAGGGTGTAATTTGTGTCAGCCAGCATTAATAATAAACCATAATATAGAATCAAGAAAACTATTTAATTACAAATTGAGCCAGTACAAAATAGCAATAAACTTCAATAATGCAAAGTAGGTTCATGATTGATCTTAATGACAACATCGTCACAATACCTTATTTACCATTTCCATTGCACACAAACTGAAGCAGTTATAGTCAAGGCAAGTGTTGCATGAAAATGCCCATAAGGAAAAAAAACAGTTTTCCATTTTATGTTGCATGTGTCAGTCTCAGTAAAAGGCAGATCGTGCAAATGTATTTATTTTTTTGCTATTTTGCATATTTTTTTCTTAAGTTTTTTATATTAGAATGTAAGATTTTTGCATGATTAGAAATAGACGGCAATCGATCAATCATTAGCTTTTTTTGTAGTTTTCTTAACATTAAAGATAATTTAAAACACTTTTTATTTTGTAGCATGGGGAGTTTTAGAGCGAATTGCTGTGAGTTAAATCATTATTAACTTAAGGGCAATTTGCAATACAAAACTTACTAACCCAGTTATTTTGTTTATTTCTTTGTAAGT
This sequence comes from Calliphora vicina, assembly GCF_958450345.1. Lineage (NCBI taxonomy): Eukaryota > Metazoa > Arthropoda > Insecta > Diptera > Calliphoridae > Calliphora > Calliphora vicina. The sequence goes on along the minus strand of NC_088782.1, from coordinate 33,040,178 downwards.
GTTTTCATGATAAGAACTCGAAATTGTTTTGAAAAAATAAAGATTTTGTTTTTAATGGCAGATGCTGTAAAAAGGTTTTAGATAGTAATTGGTTGAAGTAAAAATACAAAAACTAAAGTGGTTAATTTGACCAAATTGTTGAAATATGTCTGACCTACTCCATATACTTTGGGGAGAAGTTGTATGAATTTATAGAAGAAGTGATTTAAAGAAAGATTATATTAAACACATTTATGGTTGAATTACTAGCAAAAAGTTTTGCAATTGATGTGAACTGAAGAGTAATAAATATTATAATCTGAATTATTGCCTTGAAATCACTAGAAGAGCTATTTACATGTAAGAACTATAACAACTCAAGTCAATGTCGGTAAAAATTAACAACTTTCCATTTTCATACCCTTCGATCTTCATTATACTTGTTATCACGAAAGCATAGTGAAGGATCGTCTGGATCGTTATAGATAGCGGCGCCGATGTCCGTCTGTATGTTGAAATTAACTTTCCGAAGCGCCCAAATAACATACAAAGATGATTGATACATCAATATCGGGAATTCTTCCCGATCAGTTGCTATTTAAAATCGAGAAATTTGGCTCACAAATGGCGGAGATATATGGAAAAAACCAGCACCTCGATTTTTGATCTATATCTGGATTACTAAGTCATTAATATAGACAATATGTATAACTAATGATAGATATTTCAAAGTCAGTAGGACTTAGAATCGATCAAAATCGTGACAAATATTTTTAACCCGATTTTTTTCACCAAAAAAAATTTGTTTGTCATTTTTAAAAAATTAAAAAAAAATTTGGAAAAAAATTTAAAATAATTTCGAAAAAAGAATTTAAAAAATTAATTTTATTTACCTGTATAAGATTCGGCACAGCCGAATATAGCTCTCTTGCTTGTTTTTATATACCTTAGTGACTAAGGCTTAGTCTATTTTATTGGTAATAGCGGATTTATAGCCTTTGGTACCATCAAAAAAACAATTTTTGGAATTTTTTAAAATTTTTCGATTTTATTTTGAAACATTTATGGCCAACCATTATTAGCTATGACCTTTTCCCATCTTTCTGGCAACATATGGATTCCGAGCGAAAAGAACTGCTTATCATTTGAGCCCAAGAACGAATCAAGCCAATTTCGGATACTCTGTTTTGAGGTGAAGCGTATCCCAGAGAGAGTGTTCTGCATCGATCGAAATAAATAGCTCGTGGGACGGAGCAAGGCATGGAGGATGGGGCAAAACTTTCCAACCACTTCATTCTAAATACCTTTTAACTGGTATTGCACATGTCTGCCCGCATATTCTGGGCGTTTTTCGGCCAATGATCGCTTCAAACGAGTCAGTTGCGTTCGGTACAGAGTTCCTGTGATGGTCTTAGCTACCTTAGCGCCATGGATATTTGGCTTTGGTGTCTATTCGATGGGGTGGCTTCACATAGGATATCCTACGCTTCGGGTTATCGTAATGGATCCATTTTTAATTGCAAATAATGATTCAGTGCAAAAGTAAGCATCATTTCGGACATGTAAAATCGTATTTCACTGCTTGAGTAGCTCCCAATGATTTTGCAAGCTCTTGTTGAGTTTTACAACAATCTTTATGAAGTAATGCCACCAATTCTTGGCATTCAAACATTTGGTTTGGGCGATCTTTGTCTTCCATGTCAAAATCACCACTCTGAACCGAACAAACCTTCTCACGCACATTGAAACTGATCGAACACATCCACCATAAACTTTGGTGAGCAATCGGTGTGCTTTAGCGGCACTTTTTTTTTCAAATTAAAGAAGTAAAGCAAAATTCGATATTTTCGAAGCAAAAAAGAACTTTTTTGTTTACACTATAATGTTCAATAGCTAAGTGAGAGTAAATTACAGTTATGTACCCTTTAATATAACAAATTGATTAGATATTTCTATGTAAATGTAAAATTTTTTTAAAAAAGATTCATAAAAAAAATTAAAATTTTCAAAAAAATAATCTAAAATTTTGTTTCCTAATTTTTGCAAAAAATATTTTATCAATTTTTTAATTATTAGAAATTTTATATATTTTTGAAAAGTAGACACAATTTCATACACTTTGTTATATTATATTTATATTTTGTCTTTTCCATTAGTATCATTAAAGGCTTCCAAATACATAACTTGAAGTAATTAGTTTCATTTTATGTTTGGTAATACCGTAGTCGGTAATGCAGTGACAAAAGTTTATAACAAAACTACAAGATTTACCAAATTTCGTTCGTGTTGCTGTAGATTTTGAATGCATAATGAGTAGTCCTTAAGTGGGCTTAAAATTGTTCCACTTTTTTCAGTTCAGTTTTTTACTTGCAGGCAAACAGATTAGATTTTGTAAAGTGTTTAGTAGTAAGTCTTTAAAAACAAAAAAAAATAAGTCTCAAATCTGGAACAAATAAATATTTCCTAGAATTGCCAAAAATATTCACTTTAAAAAAATCTTATAAAATAGTTATTTCTCAGTTATTACACTTTAAAACTAATAATTCCATATTGGAATATATTTATCTAATTTAATAACAAATTTCCCCAGCCCTTTTAAACAATTGATTGAAATATTAATTACACGTCACAATTTGTTGTACAATTACAGATTGTCTAACGATAATGTAGGTGTCAGTTACTGTTATTTTTAAAAAGCTTTATTGTTAAAAGCTTTTTTATTTTATAAACGTACTTCCACTCTCAAATGTGATTTAATATGACAGTTATAGAGTTTGCAGCCAGCTACTTACTTGCAGTACATTTAACTGGCTGCCTGTCATTACATTTTGGCTTAATTTATTGTCATCGAGAGCTGGTGTCATTAAACAAAACAAAAATAACTATCAGTTTATTACTAACTTACTGTTATAAAAATAAAACTTTTAAATAAATATTAAAATCACGTTATTGATCATATAAATGAAATAAATACAAAACTTGTATTAACACCAATGCTCTGACACCTTAAAAACATTTTATAATTAATTGTAAACAATTGCGTGTCTAAAATTTTCAATCACAAATATTTCGTTTGTTTTAAAAATAATGTATAAAATGTACAATATTTGTGGTCTCATAATTCATTTTCTTTTTTATTTCCTTTTTATTAAAAGATACATTTATAAAATGCTGTTTTTCTTTTAATTTTCTTTTTAATTCTTTCGAAATTTATTGTCATCGTTTTCGGTTGGCATGTGTTTGTTTTCAGTTACGAGTCTTTTCTTAATCTTTAGCACGTTTTTATGTAACACGTTTAAAATGAAGTTAAGATGATGATCGTATTTTATGGGTATTTGAAAGTCTTTCGAAGATTTTTGCTTTTTTCATCACTTTAGTTTAATCTCTTTGATGTGACATGTAATCACATTGTAAAACATTTTAACTTTATAACACGAAAATGTGGCGAGTTTGTTTTCTGAAGACTGGGGTTACTCTACCATTGTGTAAAATGAGAATTTAAAACAATTTAGAACGAAAGATACGACTATGTCGAATTTTTAATACTCTATACTCGTAGGTCTTTTGTAGTCAAGCTTAGGCTTGAAACGTAGATCTTTATTAGTAAAGTTTTAGCTTGAAACGTAGATCATTATGTAGTGAAGCTTAGGCTTGAAACGTAGGTCTTTATTACTCAAGTTTTAGCTTGAAACGTAGGTCTTTATGTAGTCAAGCTTAGGCTTGAAGCGTAGGTCTTTATGTAGTCAAGCTTAGGCTTGACATGTAGGTCTTTATGTAGTCAAGTTTTAGCTTGAAAATAGGTCTTTATGTAGTCAAGCTTAGGCTTGAAACTTAGTTCTTTATGTAGTCAAGTTTTAGCTTGATAAGTAGATATTTATGTAGTCAAGTTTAGGCTTGAAATATAGGTCTTTATATAGTCAAGTTTTTGCTTGAAACGTAAATCATTATGTAGTCAAGCTTAGGCTTGAAACGTAGGTATTTTTTTATCAAGTTTTAGCTTGAAGCGTAAGCCTTTATGTAGTTAAGCTTAGGCTTGACACGTGGGTCTTTATGTAGTCAAGCTTAGGCTTGACACGTGGGTCTTTATGTAGTCAAGCTTAGGCTTGAAACGTAGGTGTTTATGTAGTCAAGTTTAGGCTTGAAACGTAGATCATTATGAAGTCAAGCTTAGGCTTGACACGTAGGCATTTATGTAGTCAAGTTTTAGCTTGAAACGTAGATCTTTATGTAGTCAAGCTTAGGCTTGAAACGTAGGTCTTTCTTTAGTCAAGTTTTAGCTTGAAACGAAGGTCTTTCTTTAGTCAAGTTTTAGCTGGAAACGTAAGTCTGTACATAGTCAAGTTTAGCTTGATATGAAGGTCTTTACATAGTCAACTTTTAGCTTGAAACGTAAGTCTTCATGTAGTCCAGTTTAAAAAACGTTAACATTCAAATTTTAACGGAATATGGTATTAAAAATTCTTTCTAACCACTCTGTTCTATCTAGTTTTCTAGGTTAAAAACATAAATGTCAAATAAATTTTATCATTTAAAGCTAGCAAAGCTTTTAAGCTCTCTTGCAATCAACATTAAGCAATTAACTGTTGTAGGGTATTAAAATGTCGTCTTCATATTTAGTATTTCCTACTACTTACAAATCTTGCAACCAATTAAACGAAAATGTCTTCTTAAGAAAATCTTTAGGAAAACAAGATTTCTTTCTATTCAAACAAACAAAAAACAAACAAACAGACAAACTTGAAACATTCTATTTCATATAATGTCGTTTGTTGGTTAAAAAAAAGACGACATACATCCTTAAAGAAAACAACAAAAAATAATGCAGCAAGTAGGTAGTAGTAGTTGTAGTTTAAAGCGTAAGTGAGCGAACCAGTGTGTTTGAATGCTTGACATCTGTATGGATTGAGCCGCATGTGCAATGCCACAATGCGTACACGCATGTTGTCAACTTCTTTCTTGTTTTCTTTAATTTTTTTGTCTTCTACTCTTCAACATTTCTTTTTCAAAGCCAACTCTTGAGAGTGTGTTACCAAAATGCAACAAACCATCCCATTGAAGCAGTCAAGCAAAACCATGCAACAACCAACCAACTCAAGAGTTTAAAACCAGCCAGCATTTATTTTATTTTCTTAAAACTGCATAATAATGCCATAAATTATTACAACATGAACCACAACAACAACAACAATAACAGTAACAAATACAATGCCAAAGAAAAGAAACAAATTTAGTTTAACATGTTGTTGCTTTTGTTGTTGGTTTTGTTGTTGCATGTAGTAATGCCGGTTAAATGTTGCCCCAACACATTGTACTCACAGGTCGTTGGACTTGAAAAAAAGGAAAAATAAATATATAGACAACAACAACAACAATAACAAAAAAACAGTAACACGCTTTTTTTATTATTTTAGCGCAAAAAAACTGAAAATAAAATGTGTTAAATTTGATGACATAAAACACGTTCTTACAACAAGTTCTTGGTCAAAATTGAAATTAAGTGTTAGCGTTAGATAATTCTGTTTATTATTTTGTTTGTCTGCCTGCCTGCCAGCCTGCTTGTCACTTATGTTAAATAATTTAGCTGTAAGTAGGCTGGCAGGCGGTTTATTCATGAGTCTCAATGATGTTTTTCTTAGTAAAATATTTTAAATTTCAGTTTGAGTTGTGTTGGAAATTCTTAAGTGACTGCTTGATTACACCTTCAATCTTTCGGCTGACATGTCCCAACATCTTGACATATAAAGTCGTAAAATCCTAGGTTTATAGGACTCGCAGTCTATAAAAGCAATTTAAATTGATGTTGAAACTGGTGGACATAAAGACCTATGATTGAACACAAAACTGAACTATATAAAGCTTAAACATTAAACTGGACTATATATAGACCTATGATTGAAGCTAAAACTTAACTACATAAAAACCTATGATTGCCGTTAAAACTGGTTGACATAAAGAAATATGATTAAAGGTAAAACTTAACTACATAAAGACCTAGGATTGAAGCTAAAACTAGTCGACATAAAGACGTATGTTTGGAGTCGACATAAATATCTATGATTGAAGCTAAAACTTGATTAAATAATGATATAAGTTTGAAGCTAAAACTTGACTATATAAAGACACGTTTCAAGCTAAAACTTGACTATATAAAGACCTACATTGCAAGCTAAAACTTGACTAAATAAAGATCCAAGTTTCAAGCTAAAACTTGACTATATACAGACCTAAGTTTGAAGCTAGAACTTGACTAAATAAAGATCTAAGTTTCAAGCTTAAACTTCACTAAATAAAGATCTAAGTTTGAATCTAAAACTTGACTATATAAAGACCTACATTGCAAGCTAAAAATTGACTACATAAAGACCTAAGTTTGAAGCTAGAACTTGACTAAATAAAGATCTAAGTTTGAAGCTAAAACTTGACTATATAAAGACCTACATTGCAAGCTAAAAATTGACTACATAAAGACCTAAGTTTCAAGCTAAAACTTGACTAAATAAAGATATAAGATTGAAGCTATACCTTGACTATATAAAGACCTACATTTCAAGCTAAAACTTGACTATATAAAGACCTAAGTTTGAAGCTAAAACTTGACTAAATAAAGACCTATGTTTCAAGCTAAAAATTGACTATATAAAGACCTACATTTCAAGCTAAAACTTGACTAAATAAAGATCTAAGTTTGAGTCTAAAACATGACTACATAATGACCTACGTTTCGAGCTAAAACTTGACTACGTAAAGACCTAAGTTTCAATCTAAAACTTGACTAAATAAAGATCTAAGTTTGAAGCTAAAACTTGACTATATAAAGACCTACATTTCAAGCTACGATTGAAGCTTAACATGGACTACATAAAGATCTATGAATAAAGCTAAAACTGGTCGACAAAAAACCCCTATGATTTAAACTAAAACTAGTCGACATCAAGACCTACGAATGAAGCTTAAACTGATTCAAGCAAAAAATTGATTACATAGACCCCTACGATTGAACTGTACCACATATAAGGAGTGAGATCGAAAAAACCTTAACACACGTTGTTCCTTAAAACTTTTAACCCAAGTATTATTTCATCTTTTTTTTTAGTAATTATGTTTAATGTCAATTATGTTCATTTGTTAATAATAATTGAGTGACGAGAAAAAAGTGCGTACTAAAATTATTAAATATTTTCAACAAAAACCAACTTGGTCCTACAAAAAGTTGGCTAAACAATTAAAGATCTGCCGTTAAACTATTTCCAATGTTATTAAACAGTATCGGTAGAACTTATTCATTGATAGAAAACCTGGTTCAGCTAAAAGTAATGATCCACATGATGTTTCTAAAGCCAATAAATAGAAAGCATTTTCAAAAGAGCTCCCAACACATCCGGTAGGAAAGCAGTCCGGTTAGCTCAGTACTCTGACTATTTGATACGAAAAGTTAAAGCCAATGCAGGTTTAACAACATACAAGGCTCAAAAAGTTCCTGGCTCAAAAAGTTCTGCTAAAAATTTACAGGCAAAAGACAGAGCACGGAAAATGAATTCAAATTTTATAAAAAAACAAGTAAGAGTGCTATATTCGGCTATGCCGAATCTTATATACCCTTCACCTTTGTTGTGGATGCATTATTATTTTTTATAATAAGTATATAGGTATGTATGTACATTGCCCACTTTCAGCGTACAGCATCCTAAATTTATCAAGAACACAAAAAACAACAACAACGCCAAACGAAACAGAACACCAAAAGAAAAAACAAAAACAAAATACGCAAGGCAATGAAACCAACACACATCCAAACATACGTTTAATTGTATAAAAAACAACAACAACGCCAAAAGAAACAAAACACAAAAAAAAACAAAATACGCATAGCTTGCACATCCAACCATACGTTTTGTTGTTTTTTTGTCAAAGCATGCAATACATTGTGTTTTTTGATGAAATTTTCAGAGGTTGTCTCGGATTTTTGCTCATATCTCCGTTATTTATGGACGGATTTTGCTGATTTTAAATAGCAAAATTCTCGAAAGTATGTCTGACAGAATTGTTGAAGATTTGGATCCCGGAGATATCTGGGGCCTTCAGAAAATTGATTTCAACAGACAGACAGACAGACAGACGGACAGACAGACAGACAGACAGACGGACATGGCTTAATCGACTCCGCTATCTATAAGGATCCAGAATATATATACTTTATAGGGTCGGAAATGAAAAATGTAGAAATTACAAACGGAATGACAAACTTATATATACCCTTCTCACGAAGCTGAAGGGTATAAAAATATAACTACTGCATAATGAATGATGAAACGTATGTTCTGGAATGTTTCTCGCAGCTTCCGGGTAAATATTTTTATGTAGCTGATGCTCGAGGGAATGTCATAGAAAAGTTTAGGACCCAAAAGCAGAAAATTTTCCCAAAAAGTTCTTGGAATGGCAAGCAATATGCAGTTGCGGCAAACGAAGCCAAACATTTGTTACAAAGGGCTCTATAAATACCGAAATTTACATCAAGGAATGTTTACAAAAAAGGATGCTTCCATTCATAAGACTTCTTAATGTGTCCACTTATTTTTGGTCTGATTTTGCCATCCTGTCACTATGGTAAGCAAGGTCTTCAGTGGTACAAGAACAATAATGTGGTATTTGTACCAAGAGAGACAAATCCTCCAAACTGCCTGGAGCTAAGGCCAGTGAAGAGATATTGGGCTCTTGGTAAAAGAGAATTGAAGAGCACAAAAAAGGTATACAAAAGTGTGGTAGATTTTAAACCGAAAGCACTATAAAAACCTTAATGGAAGGGTTTCCGGAAAAAATTTCATTACTGTTGCACAGAAAAAACTATTTCTTAAACCGTTTCAATTCAAATATTTGTCACATATTGAACTGGTTTCAATTATTTCATAATTAAATCAAGTATTCATTTGCTCAAAAACAAAATTTCTTGATATTTTCTATTGAATTTTGAGTTTTGAATTTGATTATTTTGACAACTGAATATACAATTTTCGTTATTGGTTGAATTTCAAATACAAAAATTATTGAATAGATTTTGTTTTTGAGCAAATGAATACTTGATTTAATTATGAAATAATTGAAACCAGTTCAATTAGGGATAAATGATTGAATTGAAATATAATTTTTTCTGTGTGATTAGATCTATTAAAACAATATTTTTGGTTGTAATAATAATTTCAATCAAATAAAAAAACTCAAAACTGTAGGTTTAATGGTTTCTAGATCTCACTTCTTAGAAATACAATTGAAGCTAAAACTGGACTACCAAAAAAACATTAGTTTTTTCTAATTACTTCCTTATTAAAAGAAATAATTTGAAATTACTTTTTAATCACTTAGTTTATAAACATTTCAGTTTATTATTCTCATGTTGGCCATAATATTTATGGTAAACACTGTTAACCTTGAATATTTCTTTTAAAACACAAATATAAATTTTACTGTAATAAAATTAGCTGGCAGCTAATTTTTTTTTATAAAACTACAAAAACTATTTAGGCATAAATTTGAATATTTAAAACATAAAAAAACTGTTTATATATATAAAAAAAAACTTAGCAATTTAAAGAAAACTGGGGAAATAAAAAAAAACAATTTTAAAGAGGATTAATAATATTTCATAGAATAGAAACAGTTTACAAAAGAATTTAACAAAACTGTGAAAATAAAAAAAAATAATAATTTTTCAAAACATTAATAATATTTATAATAGAAATTTTGCTTTAATGAAAAAAATAATTTAACTAAATTCTTAAAGAAATTCTTTAGCCATCATAAATAAAAACATAAATTTCATAATTTTTTTTTCTCATTTTCTTTTAAGAAAATCTTTAAGCAAATGTCTATGTTTTCACACGCTTAAATTAATAATATTTTGTTTTGTAAATTTGTTAGTTTTATTTTTGACTTAAATGCCCGAAGGCTATATGTTATTGTTTCTTTTTTTTCTTTTAAAGATCATGACTAAGAATGATTTCATAAGTTTTGCCGCTTAGTAATTTGTATCCTACCACCACTACTAACCAACTAAATACAGTGTACAGTTTGTGGGCCAGCACATTTAGGCCCACTAACTATTTAGTTGTACTAGAAATTTTTGACATAGACATATTTTGATTAATGCTTTCAAATGTTGAAGAAAAATCATTTTTCATGATTTTTATTTAACACGCAAATATTTGAAATATTTCTTTATTTTTTTCATATGATTTTGTAGTTGTTTCAATTGTGGTTTGTCTGGAAAGTTAGACAGATATTTATATTTGTCTATTAAAGTCAAATATGTCTAGAAACGTTAATATAGTAGTATTGAAATTGTTATTTACATCACACGATCAGGGGGCTAAATACTGATCGCCGAAACGAGAGAGTATACAATCGAGAGAGTATTCCATGTGGCACTGTCTTGTTTAAACTACATGTGGTTTACTAGACTTTATTTACTATACCTCTTATAGAGAGTCCGATATTAAGCAGTCCATTATTTGCCAACAAACTCTTTTTATATCCTTCATCATTATAAATTCTTGATTCTTATGAGATTCTAGTTTATTTGTCTGTGTAAATCACTCTCACGTCCAAAATATAAAGCCGATATTATTGAAACTAACAAAAGAATATTTATAATTTGTCTAAGGAGTTTGGTATTGAAAATCAGATAAATCGATTTAATATAAAAAAAGATATGCAACAAAATGTGAGACAACCTCTTACAAATTTTAAGTATTTTAACAATTTGTGTAATTCTAGTTTTGCTCGAATCTTTCTAATTTGTTTCATCAAATGTTTTTCTCGTCTTTAATAGAGAGATTTATAAGCAATTTTTATTTCTTTTTACTTATCTGTAAGTTCTTTTTTACTTTTGCAAAACTTAATTGTTATAAGGAAATACATTTGCATGCATTTATGCCTAAACTCATACCTATTAGGCTTATTTGTGGTAACCTCAATCAACAGATTTGATTTTCCCACAGTATATTTCCCCGTTTCAAACTAAAACCTATGTATTTTTCCTTTAAACCAATCGATTATTGTTAACAAATCTGATTAGGTTTTTTTTCAAAACAAACAAACAAAAAAATTCAAAGAAATAAAAATAGAAGAAAAAGTATACGTATGTACAACTTAATTTGGCCAACATACTGACGGAACTTGTTGTTAACCTGGCCTGGATGGTTTAGACTGTTTGGTTATATATATTTTTTTTTTGGTAAAAAATCTAACTGTTTAAATAATGTCTGTGCAATAAGATGTCATACTTTATAAGGTATTGGTAAGCAATTTTTGCAATTTAAATTTTAAATACAAATTCAATTTGAAAATACATATGTACATTTAGTAAGCAACAAATATAAACATCATGGTTGGAAAAGTTCATATGATTGTAAAAATACGAATTTACTACAGATTCTCATAAACTCTTAATGATTTGCTGTTCGATATAAGCATGTCCATTCCTGAAGAGTTAATCTGAGTTTTATAAAAAAAACATTAACTGCGAAGTGTTTTGCTTGTCTGCAGATACACTCTAGAGTTTCTTGTGGGAATCGAACCCGCAACCCTCAGATTGATAGTCCAGCAATTGAGCATCTAGTCTATCTGTAATTCTCATTCGCTTTATAGTATTATTTGTATAATATCTTTAGCTTTCCTAAAACCTGTTGAGAAAAAATTAAGGAATCGGTAAAATTCGGTCTAAGTGTTGAAAATTACACAGAAAAAAACTATATTTCAATTCATATATTTTTCACATATTGAGCTGGTTTCAATTATTTCATAATTGAATCAAGTATTCATGTGCTAAAAAACAAAATTTTCTGATATTTTCGATTGAATTTTGAGTTTTGAATTTGATATTCAAATATCAAAATTATTAAATTCAAAACTCAAAATTCAATCGAAAATATCAGAAAATTTTATTTTTTAGCACATGAATACTTGATTCAATTATGAAATAATTGAAACCAGCTCAATATGTGATAAATATTTGAATTGAAACGGTTTAAGAAATAGTTTTTTCTGTGTACATGAATGATTGGCAGAATATAATTCTAATAACACTGAAAAATTTCATAAATTCTAATTCTAAAACAATACATAAAAATCCCAATGTATCAATTGAATCAATATACATTCATTTATTGTGGCGCACTTCAAAATAATCAAATGGCACGACAGAATTCTTATCTGAACAATAAGTATTTTAAACAATAGTACCAGTAAATAGTTTTGTATAAACAGAATGAAAAGTATCCATGTCGACCTAACTCAAGATCAAGTTGAGTTATTGCTAACTCATTTACAGTTGACTTCTGAAGTAACTCAAACATGATATTTTTAAACCATCTGACTCTTTCTCGATAAGTATTGAATTAACTTTTCGCTTGCTCAAAGCTTATGCAAAGCTAACTCAAAATCAAGATGACTTATTGCTAACTCATTTACTATTTTTATACCCTTCACCATCACCTTGAGAAGGGTATATATAAGTTTGTCATGCCGTTTGTAATTTCCACAATATAATTTTCCGACCCTATAAAGTATATATCGCACTGGTTCCTCTAAAGAGCGTCAACTCAAAATTTTAAAATGTTCAGTAGAAGCAAAAAACTATTACAATGAAACAAATGGCAATGAAACAAATGGCGAAAGTGTAGAGAAAATGATAGCAGATTTTTACAGTGGGTAGATATGACCACTGCACATCGATTTCTTGCAAAAAGTAAAAATTTAAAAATTTTGAGTTGACGCTCTTTAGAGGAACCAGTGCGATATATTCTGGATCCTTATAAATAGAGGAGTCGATTAAGCCATGTCCGTCTGTCTGTCTGTTGAAATCAATTTTCTGAAGACCCCAGATATCTTCGGGATCCAAATCTTCCATAATTCTGTCAGACATGCTTTCGAAAAGTTTCCTATTTAAAATCAGAAAAATCGGTACACAAATGGCTGAGATATGAGGAAAAAACCAGGACAACATCGATTTTTGACCTATATCTAGATTACTAAGTCAATAATATAGACAATATGGATATATAATGATAGATATTTCAAAGACCTTTGCAACGACCATAGTAAGTTGGACCTACAATGGGCCAAAATCGGAAAAACAACTTTGGAAAAAAACATAAATTTTGTTTACCTAAAAATATTTAAAATTTATATTTTGAAGTATAATTTGGTGAAGGGTATATAAGATTCGGCACAAAGCTCGATCTCACGAAAAATTCTTAACATACATAAATGTTAGCCCTCTAATGCTTAAGCATGCTTCAAGGCACTCATCACAAAATGCCAATAAATGCAAATATAACTGATATTTTATTTCAAAAACCTTGGAAGCTTTTTAAAATAATTTAAGTGTGTTTTTTAGCAACTGTTACATGAGTTTTTGATATATAAAATCAGTTATATTTGCATTTATTGGCATTTTTGCGATGTGTGCCTTGAGGCATGCTTGGGCATTAGAGGATGAATAAAAAAGAAACCACTATTATTACAACTTACAAAGAATATTCACCCCTATCGTGAATCAATATTTCACATGCAATTTGTTCCCTTCTCCTTTTTTCGTTCATCAACTTTGTTGACGTGAACAAATTCCCCATGTTGTGAAAATTTTAGATGGAATTTTGTAAACAATAAACAGCTGTTACTATCAAATTAACTATTTTCCCTTCGAGGGAAATAGATATTTCATGGGAACAAAATTTCACATGTTATTGCCGATAGAGAGGTGATTATTTTTATAGTTCTAATCAAAATTAATGAATTTATGAAGGTTTTTATAGAGCGAACCACACTTTTTTCTCTTTTATCAAGATCCCAATATCTCTCCACTGGCCTTAGCTCCAGGCAGTTTGGAGGATTTGCCTCTCTTGGTACAAATAATACATTGTTGTTTTTGTAACACTCAAGACCTTACTTAGCATAGTGACAGGATGCCAAATCAGACCAAAAATAAGTGTACACATTAAGAAGTATGGAAGCATCCTCATTTATAAAATTCCTTGATGTAAATTTCGGTATTTATAGAGCCTTTGTAACAAATGTTTGGCTTCGTTTGCCGCAACTGCATATTGCTTGCCATACCAAGAACTTTATGGGAAAATTTTCTGCTTTTAGGTCCTAAACTTTTCTACAACATTCCCTCGAGCATCAGCAACATAAAAATGTTGACCCGGAAGCTGCGAAAATTTTTCCAGAACTTACGTTTCACCATCCATTATGCAGCAGGAATATTTTTTTATAAAACTTGACTTCAATTTGCGTGATCTATCTTTGGCCTCCAAATTTTTAGCAGAGTCCCTGTCAGGAACTTTTTGAGCCTTGTATGTTTTTAAACCTGCATTGGCTTTAACTTTTCATACCAAATAGTCCGAGTACTGAGCAAACCGGACTGCTTTCCTAACGGATGTATTGGAAGCTCTTTTGAAAATGATAATGTAACAAAATCGATTACTCGGTTTTTAAGTTATTCGGTGTTGGCAGATGTGCCCCTATGGCGAATGATCGCCCTTCTATCCTACGCACTTTTTTCTGGTCACTCATTTTAATCAGATTAAAAGCAAATGAACATAATATTGTTTAGGTTTTTCGATCTCAGTCCTTAGCTTATAACAAAGGAAATGAGCTAGCTTTTTAATCATCTCTGACTCGTTTTTGATTGATCATGAGTTAGTTTTAAGTTAACTCAAAGTCTTGATGGCTTATATGTGAACATAGTTGTATTCATTTACGAAGTTGTCATATTAGTAAGATATCTCTAAATAAGATTCTTATTAATTAATGAAGAACGGTATTCAATTAACATTTAATTTATTTTTTTTCTGTACAATTACAGGGCAATTTAACTAATGAGGATTTAGATAGTGAAGACATTGATGATTCAATTGATTATTCCGACGACTGTTTAGATGATGGTCTTCTTAATGCTAATGACGAAGATGGCGCCACTGAAGATGATTTAAATGATGTGGCTTCCGATTTAGAAAGTGACATAACACATAATTCATTGTCATATAACGACGATTTGCAACAACATAACAACTACAACAATCACCAACAGCAACATTTGCAACATCAGCATAAGAAACAGCAAAAACAACAACAACAAAAACAACAAAAACATCAACATTGTCATTCAAGTGACATCGATGAAAACCAAACGATAAACGTGTCTTCTCATCATCCACATCATCATCATCCTCAACATCTTCAATCTTCTCGTGATTGTATTCAAACTAAGGTAAGTTTAGTTTCGTAACATATATTTGGTTATACT
This sequence comes from Calliphora vicina, assembly GCF_958450345.1. Lineage (NCBI taxonomy): Eukaryota > Metazoa > Arthropoda > Insecta > Diptera > Calliphoridae > Calliphora > Calliphora vicina. The sequence goes on along the minus strand of NC_088782.1, from coordinate 33,024,898 downwards.
TTTTTTTATTTTACTACTTCTTTGTCTTCTATAAATACATTTAAGTTTTTTTTTTTATTTAGTTTTCCTAACAATTATTTATGTATGCCAAATAAACAAAACTGAGCAGACAAATAACAATTGCATTCGAAACCAGAGTTTCATCGTATTTTTTTCAGTTTTTTTATTATTTTTTTTTTGCTGCTGCATTTCTGAAATGAAGAAAAATGTTTGCAAAATGAGTTTTTTTTTGTGTTTCGAATCTTAACCATAATGCATGCAAAGTATTGTCAACTTTTTTTTTTTTTGAATGATGTAATTTGCTATAAAAACTAACTCTTTTTAGGAAAAAAAATGTACTAAATTTTTTATTACTTATTAGTATGGGATTGTTTTGGCTTTTCAAAATTGTATTTGAAATGAAGTTTTTAATAAAAGAAAAAGGTTGACAACACTGCTAAGTGTCTAAAAAAAACTGTCAATTTATATATTGTTGAGTGTAAAGAGGGCATGTCAAAAAGGAAATTGTTATAAAGTGTCATGTAAACAAAGGGAAACAGAATAGAAAACAAAGAGTTATATTGGCAACACTCGGGGGTTTAGAAACTTTTTATTTTGGAAAAATTTCTGATTAAACAAACACAAACTGCGAAGCGTTTTACTTGTCTCCAGATACAGTCAGTGTATTTTGTGGGATTCGAACCCGCAACCCTCACATTGATAGTCTACCACACTATCGTCTAGTCTACCGGTAGGTCGTGAAACTAAAAGTTGCTCACATCGACCCTAAAAATAAAAATAAATTTCTTATGGAACGGTTTCATGTCTGGCCGCATATTCTGGGCGTTTTTGGCTAATGCTCGACGAATCAGTTGCCAGATTTCAGCCAGATAGGAACCTTTTGGTTCCACCAAATACCGAGCATTACCTTAGCGCCATGGATATTAGGCATTAGTATCGATTTGGCTGGTGGGCTTCACATACAATCTCCTACGCTTCGGGTTAACATAATGGATCTATTTTTCATCTCATGTAATGATTTCTTTTATAGCGTTCAAGCAGCATTTCAGACATGCAAAATCGTATGTCAAGGTCTCTCGGCTTCAATTCGTACGATTTCCCTGCTTTTGGATGAATCCTGCTGCTTGCAAACGTTTTGAAATTGCTGATTGAGTAGCTCTCAATGATTTAGCATGCTCTTGTTGAGTTTGACAACAGTCTTCATGGAGTAATGACTCCAAGGGCAGGGTGATCTTTGTCTTCCATGTCAAAATCACCACTTTTGGACTGAACAAACCATCTCTCTCACGTTGAACCCGATGAAACACATTCACCATAAGCTTCGGTGACCAGTCGGAAATTTTAAAAATTATAAAGTATATATATTCTGGATTCATATAGATAGCGGTGTCGATTAAGCTATATCCGTCTGTCTGTCTGTCCGTCTGTCTATTGAAATCAATTTCCCGAAGCCCCCAAATAACATACACGATTCGTACATCAATATCGAGAAAATCGGTCCACAAATGGCTGAGATATAAGGAAAAAACCAGGACAACCTCGATTTCTGACCAATTTTTGACCTATATCTGGATTACTTATGGATATCTAATGATAGATATTTCAAAGGCCTTTGCAACGATAAGACCATAGTAAGTTGGACCTACAATGGGTCAAAATCGGAAAAAAATATTTTTTAACCCGAATTTTTTTTCGCTAAATGTTAAAAAACCCAAAAAAATTTTAAAATTTAAAAAAAAAAAATTCAATTTAAAAAATTTAAAAAAACAATTCAAAATTTTTTTTTTCAAACTAAAAAAACTGGAAAAAAAATTTTGTTTACCTAAAAATATTTAAAATTTGTATTTTGAAGTATAATTTGGACCCCTACTCAATGCATTGCATGAGTAGGGGTCATCCCCTGAGTGCTGGTCCAAAAAAAAAAACAATTCGAAAACACCTCAGCCCAGACTATGTGAAATTTTATAAAGATACCTCTAATCGTTCACGAGCTATCGAATTATTTCCAAAATAAAAAGTTTCTAAGCCACAGAGCAACATTGATCATTTGATTGTGCTGTCATTAGATCAAAATGTTAGGAATGTTGTCAGGATTGCAAGGACTTTTTTTGTTATAAATTCTCTAACAAAATGGCAAATCATTTATTATTGTTAGAATTCCCATGCCCCTTAATCCCCCTTTATTCCCCTTGATTCTCAAAAATGTTTAAATGTAACCAAATGTAAAAATATGCTCCCAAATACAAACACTTTTAGATTGATTGTGAAAACGGTGACGAAGAAGACGACGACGACGTCGAAATCGAAGAAGAAGCCGAAGACGGCGACGACGAAGACGAAATAGATAGTCCTAATCATAAAAATCAATTGGGTTACACCAAATTACTAGTCACATTCGATCGTTCCAGTGGACGATCATCGGCGGCTGCCCAACACAAAACCTCTGTTACTTTAACCGATTTTGAGGCTGATTCCGAAAGTTCGGATCTAGAGACCATACAACGTTGTATGCGCTCCTCCAATCAACGTAATAACAATAAGGCTCACTACACGGCCATGTCCTATAAGTTTTTAACAAATAACGGTGTTAGTTTGTTAACGAATCACAATAAACGTGGCACAACTTGTGGCACAGTAACAAATGTAAATTTGGCTGCATTTAATGCGGCCATTAATAATACTAGTGAACTAGAAAGTTGTGAAATAGATGACATGCAAACTACGGCAGCAACAGCTATAACGGCAACACTATTAAATGAGCACTTGCAACATAAACACCAGCAACAGCAGCTACAACATCATCAACAACAACATCAGCAAAGAGTTACCCTTATGGCAATTACACAAAACGCCATGACAACAGGTTCAACAACAAGCACAGCAACACAATCTTTAGGCTCAACTGTTGCCACTTCCACCACAAGCAACAACAGTAACAGCAGTCACAGTAACAGTGGTAGTGGTAATAATAGTGACAGCATGAGTAATACCAGCTCAATTGGTGTTACAGCAAATGCTGTGGCAAATCAACACAATCACAACACTAACAACAACAACAGCAATAATAATAATAACAATATAACAACAAAATTATTAGCAGACAATGAAAGTAATCACCAACATCATCTACAGCACCACCAACAGCAGCAACATAAAATGAACGGTGGTCTAGCAATGAAACAAAAAAATATTGCCATTATTTCACCCAACAGTCACAAAAACTACCACAATAAACATTCACACCATCCTCAGCAACATCATCATCATCACCATCATCATGGAAGTGGCGGCGGTGGTGGTGTTGTTAGTGGTGTTGTTGTTGGTGGTGGCAACAACAATAAATCGCCTACGGTATTGCGCAAACATCATGAACACCATCATTCTTCAGATATTTCAAAATTCAATCGTTCAAATCGCAAATCGAAAAATTGTGCCATTTTCTATTTTAAGCACTTGGACACAGACAACGAAACCAACTACAGCAACAGCAATTGTGACGATGATGGCCATGATGATGTTCGTGTTGCTGGTGGTGTTGGTGGCCTCGTCGCCACCACCGATCATCATCTTCGTAATGGAGATGTTGATGTCGATGTTGATGGTGTTGGTGATGTCGATATGGATGTTGATGTTGATGATGACGATGGTATGGGTAATGATAACATTGTTGGTGGCCTACTCTCCTCATCGGCAGCCTCCTCTTCACACACAAGTGATGTAAGTACCTACTCTACCCGAATCAAAAGAAACGAAATCAAATTGCCCATCATCAATTCTCAATTCTCAAAGCTCACTCAAACTTAAAATTATTTTAATATTTTATTTATTTTGTTTTTGTTGGTTTTGGTTTTGGTTTTTCCTTCACGGTGACAGTTTGGTGTGGTGTATCGTCCGTCGTTTGTTGTTTCATTATTACACAGCGAGGCACAGTGATTGTTTTAGGAGAAAAAAATGTGGTTTATGTTTAATAACATAATACAAATGAATGTTTCAGAAGCTAAAAGGCCTAACTCCACAATATAAAAATTAGAGTAAATTAGAGATGTTTGAAAATTTGATATCCAAAATTTATGAAAATTAGTCACTCCTCATAAATTAAATTCTTTAAATAATAGAAGAACAAAATAATTTTCAAAGAGTTCACAACTAATTAGATCGTAATATAACAAAATTGAGAAATTTTCGAAAAGTGGAGTTAGGCCTTTTAGCTTTTGACATATCCAAATAATAATGGTAATAAATTTGTTTGTAGCTTCTAAATTACTAGCAATATTGGAGACACTGCACAGAAAAAACATATTCGTTCTTACAACCGACTTTGTTGTCAATCGAATTATTCAGTCCTAATGGCCAAGTTTATCAGTCGTGACTGCAAAATTTTAAATGTTTCAAATGTAATAAATCCTTATCGGCCAACTTTCTGTTGCTACAATCGGATCATTGAATTGACAACAACAACATGAATTCATTTCATACTGGAATCTTAGATCAAACTTGGATTGATTTCTTAGTGAAATCTTAAAGTATGGATTCATTTCATACTGGAATCTTAGATCCAAACTGGATTCATTTCATACTGGAAACTTAGATCAAACACGGATTCATTTCATACTGAAATCTTAGATCAAACATGAATTCATTTAATACTGAAATTTTAGATCAAACGTGAAGTCATTTTGTACTGAAATTTTAGATCAAACATGAATTCATTTCATTTGGAATCTTAGATCAAACTTGGATTGATTTCATAGTGAAATCTTAGTTAAAATGTGGATTAATTTCTTACTGGAAACTTAGATCAAACATGAATTCATTTCATACTGAAATTTTAGATCAAACATGGAATCATTTCATACTGAAATCTTAGATCAAACATGAATTCATTTCATACTGGAATCTTATATCAAACATGGATTCATTTCATAGTGAAATCTTAGTTCAAATGTGGAATCATTTCATACTGAAATTTTAGATCAAACATGAATTCATTTCGTACTAAAATCAAACTTTACACATGAATTCATTTCGTATTGAAATCTTAGATCAAACTTGGATTGATTTCATAGTGAAAAATTAGTTCAAATGTGGATACATTTCATACTGGATTTTAAGATCAAACATGAATTAATTTCATACAGGAAACTTAGATCAAACTTGGATTCATTTCATACTGGAATCTTAAATCAAACATGGAAATCTTAGTTCACATGTGGATTCATTTCATAGTGAAATCTTAGATCAAACATGAATTCATTTCATACTAGAATCTTAGATCAAACATGAATTCATTTCGTACTGAAATTTTAGATCAAACGTGAAATCATCTCATACTGGAATCTTAAGTCAAACATGGATTCATTTAATACTGAAATTTTAGATCAAACATGAATTCATTTCGTACTAAAATCAAAGTTTACACATGAATTCATTTCGTATTGAAATCTTAGATCAAACTTGGATTGATTTCATAGTGAAATCTTAGTTCAAATGTGGATTCATTTCATACTGGAATTTAAGATCAAACATGAATTAATTTCATACTGGAATCTTGGATCAAACAGGTATTCTTAGTTCACATGTGGATTCATTTCATACTGGAATCTAAGATCAAACATAGATTCATTTCATACTGGAATCTTAGATCAAATATGGATTTATTTCATACTGAAATCTTAGATCAAACATGAATTCATTTCATACTGAAATCCTAGTTTAAACATAGATTAATTTCAATCTGAAATCTTGGTTCAATCATGGATTCATTTCATTCTAAAATCTTACATCAAACCTGAATTCATTTCATATTGAAATCTTAGTACAAATGTGGATTAATTTCAAACTGAAATCTCAGTTCAAACATTCATTCATTTCATACTGAAATCTTAGTTCAAACATTGAATAATTTTGTACTGAAATCTTAGTTCCAATTTGGATTCATGGCTGTAATATTTAAAAGTTCAGTGATCGATATTTGTTACTAATTGCAAATAAAACTATCATAAATATAGCAATGTTATAAATTATTTACCACATTTTTTTGCCCCATTTTTGTTCAGTTTCAACGTTTTAGTTCAACACAACAAATCGCTTTATAGTTGGCGAGTTTTTTTGTAGTCCCTCTAATCGCCAGTATACATAGAGTATTTCGTAAAATGTTGCGAAGAATCTGCGTGTATATCATCTGTATCTATAAAACTAAGTAGCTGTGTTTAATCGTATCTCTAGTTGTATCTGTGTGACAATGAAACAATGACGCACACAACATGTTCCATATTTTATCATTCATCTGTTTATGGTGTATCTTGATTGTCTTTTTATTTGTTTTCTGGTGTCTTTACACTGGTACACAACATCATACAACATAGTATTTTGTATTTATTTTATTGTATTTCCTGGTTGCTGTTGGTTGGTTTCTATTATTTATTGCAGATACATTTATATGTAATTTTTCTTTTGGTTTATGGTTTTTTTGTTTCTCTTCTCACATTCAATATGGTTTTGGTGTTTCTTTTATTATGTTTTCATCTCCTTCCTTTAAAATACAATACATATGTGTCTATAGCTATAGTTTGCTGAATTAAGTTAATCCCCAATCATATTTTTTTATAATTATGGGTCATATAGTTACTTATTACTTTGTATTTTATGCCATAAGTAGCAAGTAATTTGTTTCTTAATAAGTTTTGCATGTTTTTTCTCAAAATAACTTTGTAAGTAATTTGTTAACATTATTTGAAAACTAACATATTATTAACTTTTTTTTTGTAAAATTGTATTTTTTTATTAACTTTTTTTGTTAAAAATTAAATATCATAAAAATATTTTAAAATATAAGAATTTTTAAACAAGCGGCTGAGTTTACTAAATTTCTTATTCCTATCATTAATTGAATGTCCTGCCCATTTTTTAAACATAAGAATTTTTAAACAAGCGGCTGATGTAAACCATTTACTAAATTTCTTATTCCTATCATTAGTTGAATGTCCTGTCCTGCCCTTCTTTTTCATTTTGCTATTTTAATTCATTGATATTTCAATTATTTTTTGTATAAATATTTATTGAGAAAAATTTCTTCTTTTATCTTCTTAAATGTTAAAAAATTACAAAAATTTATTTGAAAATTAAATTTAACGATTTAACATTTATTTAATTAAATAATTTTCAATTAAACACATGTAATGAAATGTAAATTTTTAATAGAGCCAATGATAATAATATACACACATAAATATCTTATAATGATTGTAATTATAGTGTTTGTTTTTCAACACAAAAGATGTGTAATTGTTTAAACCTCTAAGTGCCAGAAGTTTCTTAAGAGCTATAGCTTTTATCAAGCAAAATGTTATATCATAAAGTACACAGGATTCATTATGTTCAAACAGGAATTCATTTCATATTGCAAACTTCAAATTTTATACTGAAATCCTAGATCAAACATCGATTAAATTCACACTGAAATCTTAGATCAATCGTGGATTCATTTCATACATAAATCTCAGCTCAAACGTTATTCATCTCATACTGTTGTCTTAGTACAAACGTGGATTCATTTCAATCTGAAATTTTAGTTCAAACGTGGATTAATTTCATTCTGAAATTTTAGTTCAAACATGGATTCATTTCATACTGAAATTTTAGTTCACAATCTCAATTGAAATCTTAGTTTAAATGTGAATTCATTTCATACCGAAATCTTAGTTTAAACGTGGATTAATTTTGTACTAAAATCTTAGTTTAAACGTGGATTCATTTCATACCGAAATTTTAGTGCAAACTTCATTTCGTACTGAAATCTTAGTTCAAACTTCATTTCATACTGAGATCTTAGTTCAAACATGGTTTAATTTCATTCTGAAATCTTACATCAAACATGAATTCATTTTATTTTGAAATCTTTTATCAAACCTGGATTGATTTCATTCTGAAATTTTAGTTCAAACATGGATTCATTTCATATTGAAATTTTAGTTTAAACGTGGATTCATTTCATATTGAAATCTTAGTTTAAACTCGGATTCATTTCATACCGAATTCTTAATTTAAACGTGGATTCATTTCATATTGAAATCTTAGTTTAAACGTTGATTCATTTCATATTGAAATCTTAGTTTAAACGTTGATTCATTTCATATTGAAATCTTAGTTTAAACGTGGATTCATTTCATACCGAAATCTTAGTATAAACTCGGATTCATTTCATACCGAAATTTTAGTTCAAACTTCATTTCATACAGAATCTTAGTTCAAACTTCAGTTCATACTGAAATCTTAGTTCAAACATGGATTCATTTCATATTGAAATCTTAGTACTAAAATCTGAGTTTAAACGTGGATTCATTTCATACCGAAATCTTAGTTTAAACTCGGATACATTCATACCGATATTTTAGTTCAAACTTCATTTCATACCGAAATTTTAGTTCAAACTTCATTTCATACTGAAATCTTAGTTTCATATTGAAATCTTAGTTCAAACATAGATTCATTTCATATTGAAATCTTAGCTCGAACGTTGATTCATTTCATACTGAAATATAACATCAAACATGGATTCATTTCATACTGAAATCTTACATCAAACCTGAATTCATTTTATATTGAAATATTTTATCAAACTTTAATTGATTCCATTCTGAAATCTTAGTTCAAATATGGATTAATATCATTAATTTCATGAAATCTTACATAAAACCTGAATTCATTTCAAACTGAATTCTTAATTCAAACCTGGATTCATTTCATTCCGAAATCTTACATCAAACCAGAATTTATTTCATACTGAAATCTAAGTTCAATTACTTTCATTCTGAAATCCATATTCCATCTTTAGAGGGTTAATGCACTTAAAAACAAATTTCAAATTACAATGTGAATGTAAAAATATTTTTTGATATAAAGAGGGGAAAAATATGCTGTGTTTATAATTTGTTTGTATGTCTGTAATAAAAACTAATTAATCATTTTGAATAAAAAGCTTTTTTTTAACTTTTAAATGCCTGGTGAATTAACAATGTCAATACAACATTCACAATAACAACCCAAAACACATTAATCCTATAGAAAAATACTAAAGCTTTTTGTGAAATTGTCTTTTAAATCTTGCATTGTTCGTGCGGCTAAAGCCGCTTCTTTTTTATATATAAATATAAATATTTATAAATCTGTGTGTGTGTAAAATGATGTTGCATCTTTAAGATGCAATTTGCCATATGTATAAAATCTGTACTTATATTGCATGGCTTTGTTTGTTGTTGTTGTTATCATCATCAAGTAACGCTAATTAAACTTCAACGCTTGTTTTAAAATCATCAGCTTTGGTTTTATTTTTCTCTTCTTATAATTCATTTTTTACCATTATTTCATCTTTTTTTTTTTGATTTTTTCTAATAAATATTTCCACGATTTACTGATTGGTTTTTTATATATATTTCTTTTTCGATTTTTTTCTATACATATTTTTCTTCTTCTGTGCATTTTCTATATTATATTTCATTTTGTATGAACGACGACGATGATGTTGATTTTGATGACTATTGAATGTGCAGCTACTTAAATCCGCTGATGTTTCATCGGATGATGAAGGTTGGTTGTATACTTCGGCTCCAGTAGCTACAAATCAAAATCAGCAGCAACATTCGTTTGGCGGTATTGAAAGTTTGAATTCCAATCATATTTCAAGAGGCCTTGCAGCTTCCAATGAAATACACTTTATAGATGGTGGCATACAATCGTCTGCAGTATCATCTTCAACTGCCGCAACATCTGTGGCAGCAACTACAGCCACAGCAGCAGCCGTTAGAGTGACTACAGCTGTAATAGCTGACGATTCTGATAAGGAATATAAAGAGGCTAAAGCCGCCTGTACTACTTCGCTAACGCAGATTCGCTTAACCACAAATCAAGCATTTGTAGCCAGTACCACAGTTGTGGATAGCAACAGTAGCAGCTGCAGTAGTGATACTAACGCAAACCCTGCCCAACTTGTCAACTGTGTTGCCAATCCCAGAGGCAGCAGTTCCAGCAGCAGTATTACCAGTAGTTCATACTCATCGAATGATCGGCTTACCGAGGCAACAACCACCACCTCTACCAAAACAATTACAACACAAATACTAAAATATCCAGCGCAGCATCCTCAATATCGCAGCGAAATGGAATTACAAATCAATAACAACAATAACAACAACAATAATAATCATCAACATCGTCAAATAATGATGAAAGAAAATATTTTATCTAACACAGCCAACAATAATAAATCAACACCAGCCACAAATATGCCTCATCTTGTCATCAACCACAACAGCATTAATAATAATAATTGTGCCAATTCACCTCCATCATCAACCACAAATTCTCCCCAGCATAAACTAAACCACCATCAACAACAACAACATTATGCTGCCGCAGCAACATCTCTTCAGAATTCTTCGGCTCCATCTGGAATCCCGGCTGCTAATGATGCCAATGGCAATTTCGAAAAGGTAAGAGTTTTAACTTTTGTTTGTTTGTTAACTTAAATCTCTTTTGTTTTCAAGAATTTAAAAGAAACATTTACTGTATTAAGAATTTTTGACATACCAGTGTCTAAATGTTTGATACTTTAATTAGCTTTTAAATTGACAATGTCATTTAAGCTTTAGTTTATACAATAAAATAGAAAACTCAAAGTATTTATTAAGAGGCAATTTTCTCAAGAATTAGTACAAACAGATAGGTGGGAAAATGTGTCTTACTTTGTGATGATTTTTGTGTTTATAGTGTCTACACTGTGTTGTAGATCATAAAGTTTAATAAACTTCGAGTTCGTATAAGAAATATTCTATAAATATGAAGCATTCTTTACATTAAGGCCTTTCCAAAGCGAATCTTAGTTCAAACATCGATTCTTTTCTTACTGAAATCTTAGTTCAAAAGTGGATCCATTTCATAATGAAATCTTAGATGAAATCCTCGTTTGATCTAAGATTTTATGTTGTAATTCTAGAGCAACCATGGATTAATTTCATACTGAAATCCGATATCAACCGTAAATTCATTTCATACTGAAATCTTAGCTCAAACATGGATTCACTTCATACTCAAATCTTAGATCAAACATGAATTAATTTCATACCGGAATCTTAAATCGAACATGGATTCATTTCATACAGAAATCTTATATCAAACGAGGATTCATTTCATACTGAAATCTTAGCTCAGACATGGATTCACTTAGTATTGAAACATTAGATCAAACATAGATTCATTTCATACTGAAATCTGATATCAACCGTAAATTCATAGATGAAATCCTCGTTTGATCTAAAATTTTATGTTATAATTCTAGAGCAACCATGGATTCATTTTTATACTGAAATCTTAGATCAAACATTAATTCATTTCATACTGAAATCTTTGATCAAACATGTATTCATTTTATACTGAAAACTTAGATCAGACATGGATTCATTTCATACTGGAATCTTAGATCAAACATTAATTCATTTCATACTGAAATCTTAGATCAAACATGGATTCATTTCATACTGAAATCTTTGATCAAACATCTATTCATTTTATACTGAAATCTTCGATCAAACATGGATTCATTTCATACTGGAATCTTTGATCAAACATCTATTCATTTTATACTGAAATCTTAGATCAAACGTGGATTCACTTCATACTCAAATCTTAGATCAAACATGGATTCATTTCATACTGAAATCTTTGATCAAACATGGATTCATTTCATACTGGAATCTTAGATCAAACATGGATTCATTTCGTACTGGAATCTTAGATCAAACATTGATTAATTTCATACTGAAATCTTACATCAAACCTGGATTCATTTCATACTGAATTCTTTGATCAAACATGAATTCATATCCTACTGAAATCTTAGCTCGAATGTGAATTCAATTCACACTGAAATAATAGATCAAACATGGACTCATTTCACACAGAAATAATAGATCAACTTTCGACAAGTCCAAAACTTAAATATTCATTTGCGATCCCGGTTTATACATGCTGGGCTTTTGTAGATTGCGGAGTCATTGATGCAATTTTCCTCTTTTTATTTTTTTAAATTGGCTTTCCGAAACACCCAGATAAACTGTAGAACTACAAGTGATATCAATAAATCTGATAGGATTTGGAAAATCATCAAAATTTACCCATAAATAGCTACTAGATAAGCAAAATCCCACGACCACCTCGATTTTTTACGGCTGTAAGTTCTTAAAGTTTTCTTCCGTTAAATTGAGACTATTTTTAAATACTTATTCAAAACATTGCTAACGATATTTTATGGCATTTTTCAGATATTTATTTGTTGCAATACACAGTGGGTGTTGAGATAACGCATGAGTATTTTATTTTTGTTAAATTTAGTACTTTTCTATTTGTTCAGTTCATACGTTCTGAGTAGCATTCATTTATGTAATAAATTTATGCTTTCTTCTTATATATTTCCAGTATCAAATTTCTTCAGTGAAACTTTACTTTCCTTCTTATTAATTATTACCATAACAAAGATTAAGATCTTCATCTTTCTCTCTCATATCCTCGAAATCTATTTGATCTTGTTTTATTTCTCTAAGCAACATTTTACATGTTGGCCTGTCAAATTTCCGAAATCCTTTAAACAATTTCTTTCAATTAACAATACTTTGCTACTCAGCAAAGACAAACAACAATTAGACATTTCATTAAAAAACTTTGTTTATTTGCTAGGCATTAAGCTAAAAAAAACTTATGGTTGTAAGTAGTTTTAATAATAAATCATCACATACAGAGTGAATATATTTAATGGATGAATGAAGTGCAATGAAATGAGAAAAACCAGATCTAAATTTTGATAAACGTTTTCACAAATTAACAAATGATTTCCGTTACAATATGACTGACTGACACCCGAACAAGAAAAAGAAACATTTTCAAAAAAAAACTAAAGAGTAGAAGAGAAACAAAAAATAATGACTGAAATCATTGATTATGATTTAACTAACAGTGGTGGTTTTGCTGCCAGTTGGGGCAGAGATTTAAAGATACTGCAACATACTACATACAGCCAGCAACATATTTACTCGTACATAAGTATAAATAGTAAGAAAATAGCAGTAATAATAAGCGGAAATCATGTAGTTTTTCTTATTTTTTGTTTAAATATTATTTTGTGATTTAGTTAAACAGTCAGCAGCAGCAGCAGCTACTTTTCACCAAAGGCTGGCAATAGTTTTTTCTGTTTTGCTAAAAATTTGTTTTAAAGCTGGCTGCTACAATTTTTCAAAAACAATTTGTCTTATTTTTTATGCAGAGTCTCTCCCCCCTCTTTATTGTTTTGTTATGAAAGTACCAGCAGCCAGCAGGTTTTGTTTTCTACCAACAGCATTAGTTTTTTGTCGTGTTAACGATTAAAGATTATTGTTAAATTAATATATTAAACAGAAAATTTCTTTAGAAAATTAATTTTATTTTACAGGAAAATATACGCTTTTATACACGTGCAGATATTTGCAATATCAGTGCCAGGACATCAAACCCAGGCAATGACAATAACAATCACTACCATCACCATCACCAACAACAGCAACAGCAGTTGGCAAATATTAATGGCTCTGCAGCTTCAAATACTTTGTATGGTCAGCATTTGTTGCATGTAAATGTTGGCAAACGTTTGCCACCACGTTCACCAGCCAAATCAAGTATTTCACATACTTCCACAAATACCAGCACATCGACCATTTCACCCACTAAGGTAAGTTGATCATAAAATCTTTTTGATCTAGTTTTATTTTCTCTCTTTTAAACGTTTTGTTTTTCTTTCCTTTGTCTGAAATCGTATACATATATTGTTTTTTGCTCTTGAGAGCTGTTTTCGAGATAAATGGTTTTAAAACAATATTATTAATGTTTTAAATATAATTGAAGTTGAAATATGATCATGATCGATTGATTTAAAGTGATGGAAAAACGAAGAAAATCGTAAACGTGATCGATCTTAAATGTTACAAAGAGATAAAACAATTTTATACTTGAACATCACAATGAACAGGGTGGGGATATTGAGGGGGTTATACTGAATTTGAACTCTTAGTTTACAGAATTTCAATAAATAATTGAAGGCATTTTGTACTACGGAATACAAAAAATGCTCTTAATTTAAATATGGAAATAACGCGGATGCTCGTGAATGATTGGAGATATCTTAAAGAAATTGTATATAGTCAAAGTTTAAACAAAATTTGAATTAAATGGAATTCAGTGAAATTTTTGGTCAAACATGGATACATTTCAAACCAAAATATTAGTTGAAATATGGATTCATTTCATCTTGAAATCTTAGGTCAAACATGGATTTATTTCACACTGAAATATTAGTTCAAACATTGATTCATTTCATACTTAAATATTAGATCAAACATCAATACATTTCATACTGAAATCGTAAATCAAACATGGATTCATTTCATACTGAAATCTTAGCCCGAACGTAGATTCATTTCATACTGAAATATTAGATCAAACATGGATTCATTTCATACTAAAATATTATATCAAATATGGATTCATTTCATATTGAAATCTTAGCCCAAACGTGGATCCTTTTTTCACTGAAATATTAAATCAAATATGGATTCATTTCATACTGAAATCTTAGGTCAAACATGAATTCATTTCACACTGAAATATTAGTTCAAATATGAATTCATTTCATACTGAAATCTTAGGTCAAACGTGGATTCATTTCACACTGAAAAAATAGGTCAAACAGGAATTCATTTCATACTGAAATCTTACAGCAATCATAGATTCACTTCATACTGAAATCTTAAATCAAACATGGATTCATTTCATACTGAAATTTTACATCAAACATGTATTCATCTCATACTGAAATCTTACATTAAACATGGTTTCATTTCATACTGAAATTATAAATCAAACATGGATTCATTTCGCACTGACATCTTAAATCAATCATCAATTCATTTCATACTGAAATCTTACATCAAACATGGATTCATTTCATACTAAAATCTTAAATCAAACATCAATTCATTTCACACTGAAATCTTATATCAAATATGAATTCATTTCAGACTGAAATAATAGATCAAACATGGATTCATTTCATACTGAAATCTTAGCTCGAACGTGGATTAATTTTATACTTAAATCTTACATCAAACATGGATTCATTTCATACTGAAATCTTAGCCCGAACGTAGATTCATTTCATACTAAAATATTAGATCAAATATGGATTCATTTCATATTGAAATCTTAGCCCGAACGTGGATCCTTTTTTCACTGAAATATTAAATCAAATATGGATTCATTTCATACTGAAATCTTAGGTCAAACGTGAATTAATTTCACACTGATATATTAGTTCAAACATGAATTCATTTCATACTGAAATCTTAAGTCAAACGTGGATTCATTTCACACTGGAAAAATAGGTCAACAATGAATTCATTTCATACTGAAATCTTACAGCAATCATAGATTCACTTCATACTGAAATCTTAAATCAAACATGGATTCATTTCATACTGAAATCTTACATCAAACATGTATTCATTTCATACTGAAATCTTACATTAAACATGGATTCATTTCATACTGAAATTATAAATCAAACATGGATTCATTTCGTACTGACATCTTAAATCAATCATCAATTCATTTCATACTGAAATCTTACATCAAACATGGATTCATTTCATACTGAAATCTTAAATAAAAGATTCATTTCATACTGAAATCATAGCTCGAACGTGGATTTATTTCATACTTAAATCTTACATCAAACGTGGATTCATTTCATACTTAAATCTTACATCAAACATGGATTCATTTCATACTTAAATCGTACATCAAACATGGATTCATTTCATACTGAAATATTAAATCAATAATAGATCAAACATGGATTCATTTCATACTGAAATCTTACATCAAACGTGGATTCATTTCATACTGAAATCTTACATCAAACATAGATTAATTTTATACTGAAATCTTAATTCAAACATTCATTTAATATTGAAATTATAGAGCAGAGGTGTTTCTGAGTTGATTTGTATTTACATGGGTTCGTTTTTGTAATGGAGGTTAGTGGCGGCCCCACAAAGTTGCTCAACTTGGGTTAAAAAAATCACCAACAATTCAGTTGTAACCCCCTGTCTATACTTGACAAATTTTTATCATGATAAACGTCAAAATGGTTGTCAAGATAAAACATTATCAGGTATAGTCTCCATTTATTAGTATTATTGATTCGTTATGACAAAATTGTTAGTGCTTTTGCTAAGACAACTTTGTCTTGACAACAAATGTCATTTATTGTTATGATAAATGTTTGTCAAGTATAGACAGGGGGTTATCCAAATATCAAGACATTTTATATTTAAAAAAAAGTTAACAATTTAAAGAAAAGGCCTGAAATTTCATTATTTAAAGATTTTTTATGAAGAAAAATTTTAAATTCTACCTAGTTTAAAATTCGAACGGATTAAGATATAGTAATTAAATTTAGAAGTTACATAAATCGAAAGGTTTTCTAATCAATGAGTTGATTACTTAAGTCATTATCTGCCCATAAATGCTTAAGAGACCCTATTGAATTCATTGAGTCACATTGTGGCACATCCCTCTTTACATTCATTTAAAAGCTTTCTCTTTACTCAATTTATACTTCTTAGATCTTTTTTTTTTGTACAACTGTCCGATCATCTCTCATTTTTTGTCTTTGCACACAAATATCTAATGATCTATTAAATTGAATAAAGATCTTTGCTGCAATTTCGTTATGTTTCATTCATTTCCATTTAATTAATTTTACACCATTGAGCCTATGCGGTTGCCAAAGTCGCCAAAGTACTAAGTTTCGCCACAAATCAATGTCAATAATATATTGCAACGATTTGCAAATCCTTTTCATCACGGTCAGACATCAGACATACGCAAGTAGTATGTTTTTTATGGATATTTGTGTGTGTGCCATGTATGGGAAAACTGTGAAAATTAAGTGTTTTGCCTGTTAACTCCCATGGTGGTCGCCTGGTGATCTCTAGGTCTCTTGGAAATTTTATATGGTACTCGTAATAATATTTCATTTACTACATATGTACATATTGTTTCCCGCAATATTTCACGGACAATTGTTGTTGAACAACAAATCTTTCGACAAGTTTAATGACGATTTGTAACACACATGCTAACACTTACTATGTGGAATGAAAGGTGGGGGATCAGTTGAATTGGTGAAACAAATTAAAAAAAAAATCATTAAACATTTCAAGAGAAAGTTTGAGAATCGAATAAGGGAATCCCAAAAATATGTTCGAATAAGTATTCGCTTGTATACGAATGCGAGAATTAGCCCCCTGATCTAAGTAAATTCATACAATTTCTACACTATGACAACTGTTCGCAGTCCTTAAATTACCACTGTGTTTTTGTCTATGTGTACAAACAAGCCGGTGTAAGAGCGTGTTGTATATTATTTACCGCCTCTACGCATAATTTTCAGTTTCAATATTTAATTTTCCAAACAGACCGACATAAAAACTCATGTAAAAAATCGTGTTTGCAAAACAACACGAATTTATAGTTAATTCCTTGTGGAATTTGAATTTTAAATCAAACATACACACATGAAAAAATTTAAAAAAAAGAAAAGAAAATCCCCAACTAAGCTGTAAAGGTAATTACGAATTTTCATTACGTGCAATTGTTTTTGAAGAAAAACTCTGTTGTAGAGACAATTTATTTATGTAATTGCAAGTCTTTACAGGCCTAAAGTAAAAATTGTATCATACATTAAAATGCGCATGCGTAAGTATCTGGTGTAAGATAATAACAGATTGCATGTGTTTGGCTTGTTGGCACTTGTTACCTCAAATATCAACGCACTTTGAACGCCTTCTTCGATAAACGTTTTTGCCATATTTATTTTATATATGGCCATACATACTTTTATTTTTTGACTAGTTTCCTAAAATCTTTACGCATAAGTCACTGCCAAGGTGAATTATGCCTTTTTTTGGGAGTTTTTCGTTTTTGCGTGAGTTGATTAAGTGTCTTGTGTATAAAAATCAAATCTATTTTCTTGATGACTTTTTTTTTGCAACAAACGCCTACTAATTTATTTGGCTTGAAAAAAAAGGAAAAATGTTTTATTTGTGGGCTATTTATTTATAGGATTTGAAAACTATATTCAGTTGGCCTTAAGCAGTTTATGGGTTTTTGTATTGTATAATGAGTTCATTTAAAAAGAAAATGTACTTTTTCATTTGAATTTTCAGGCGAAATTTATTAACGAATAGAAATTATGTTAAATTTGTTTGGAAATTTACTAAGGTGATTTATTTACAGTCTTAAATGAGTGATATATTTGCAATAAGTGCTTTAAATTAGAAAGGTTTTAAATAAAGGTTGTCCCTAAGTTTAAGCAACATTTGATTTAAATAGAATTCACTGAAACATGGATACATTTTGTCCAAGATCAAACATGAACTCATTTCGTAATGAAATCTAACACCAAACATGATCTGAAATCTAACATGGATTCATTTCATACTGAAATCTTACATAAAACATGGATTCATTTCATACTGAAACCTTACATCAAAGATGGATTCATTTTATACTTAAATCATACATCAAACTTGGATTTATTTCACACTAAAATATTACATGAAACATGAATTCGTTTCATACTGTAATCTTAGCCAGAACGTGGATTTATTTCATACTAAAATCGTACATCAAACATGGATTCATTTCATACTAAAATCGTACATCAAACATGAATTCGTTTCATACTGAAATCTTAGCTAGAACGTGGAATCATTTCATACTAAAATCTTACATCAAACATGGATTCGTTTCATACCGAAATCTTTGCTTGAGCGTGGATTCATTTCATACTAAAATCATAGCTCGAAGATGGATTCATTTCATACTAAAATCTTACATCAAACATGGATTCGTTTCATACTGAAATCATACATCAAACATGGATTCATTTCACACTAAAATCTTACATCAAACATGAATTCGTTTTATACTGAAATCTTAGCTAGAACGTGGTTCATTTCATACTGAAATCTTACATCAAACATGGATTCATTTCATACTAAAATCTTACATCAAACATGGATTCGTTTCATACTGAAATCTTAGCTAGAATGTGGATTCATTTCATACTGAAATCTTAGCTCGAACATGGATTCATTTCATACTAAAATCTTACATCAAACATGGATTCATTTCATACTGAAATCTTAGCTTGAACGTGGGTTCATTTCATACTGAAATCTTACATCAAACATGGATTCGTTTCATACTGAAATCTTGGCTAGAACGTGGATTCATTTCTTACTAAAATCTTATATCAAACATGGTTTCGTTTCATACTGAAATCTTGGCTAGAACGTGGATTCATTTCTTACTAAAATCTTACATCAAACATGGTTTCGTTTCATACTGAAATCTTGGCTAGAACGTGGATTCATTTCTTACTAAAATCTTACATCAAACATGGTTTCGTTTCATACTGAAATCTTGGCTAGAACGTGGATTCATTTCTTACTGAAATTATAGCTCGAACATGGATTCATTTCATACTGAAATCTTACATCAAACATGGCTTCATTTTATACCGAAATCTTACATCAAACATGGATCATTTCATATGGAAATTTTAGATCAAACATGGATTAATTTCTTACTGAAATTATAGCTCGAACATGGATTCATTTCATACTGAAATCTTACATCAAACATGGCTTCATTTTGTACCGAAATCTTACATCAAACATGGATCATTTCATATGGAAATTTTAGATCAAACATGGATTAATTTCATACTAAAAGCTTACATCAAACATGGATTCATTTCATACTGAAGTTTTACATCAAATATGGATTCATTTTATATAGAAGTCTTACATCAAACATGGATTCATTTCATACTGAAATCCTAGCTCGAACAGGGATTCATTTCCTATTGAAATCATACATCAAACATGAATTTATATCATGCTGAAATCTTACATCAAACATGTTTTAATTTCATATTGAAATCTTACATCGAACCTGAAATCTTACATCAAACATGAATTCATTTCATACTGAAATCTAACATCAAACCTTGATTGGATTCTTACCTTTAACACTAATGCTGGCAAATTGAAATCTGACAAATAATGCAACAATTAATAATTTAAATTTTATTTCTCACTCACTCCAGTCATCTTTAATTTTACAATTTACATGATACCTTTTTTATCGGCGCACTCCTTGGCATAAAAATACTCATAAACACATATTTATAACATTCACCCGATCTCTTATATCTCCCCAACTGCCTATAAAATATATTTTACTGCAACTTTTCTTAACAGAAAAACATAATTGATCGTAAGCTTTAAAGCTTTTTTTATGATTAGCTGTGAAAATCGTTTTTGATCTCTTGATTTTTTTGTTTTCAATTTCTCCCTTGATAATTTATTTATTATTTTAATGTAATTTTGCTTGTGTAAGCAAATATCATAATGAAAACTACATTAATGGCATTTTATCACTTAACGCTGATAATAATTTCCAAAGAAATTAATTTCAAACTGAAAACTAAACTAAAATAATATAAACTGGAAATGTATAAGTAACAACTCATCCACTTTCCACGGGCGTCATAGTTTATACGTCACATTTTTTTTGTTTGTACCGGTGCTCGCTGTCTCACTGCCAAACTGATTAAAATCACATAAATTCATTTTGTGTGTGCGTTTTTTTGCTTTTCAATTTTATTATTGGTTTCTGATTTTATTTTACTGATTCATATACAAATCACATAAAAGCCATTAAAATGCGTACGTTTTATAAAGTAGTTAATGAAAAATGCGATCGCTGATCGCCGGGGAAATAGTGTGTTCACAAACCAAAAATGAAAATGAAACATGATGTTGTTTGTTGTTATTAAATACCAGTTGAGGTACAACATATGTATAGTGTTTAAGTACCTTGTTTTTTAGGCCTTTAAATGGAAATTTGCCATACATTTGCTTGATTTTACTTTTGCAATTCGAAATTCATAGCGAAAGACCTGCAGAACGCCACAGGCTTTTTAATGCTTTTTTGATTTGCTGGTAAATTGCTGGCAATTTTGTTGCTGTTGTTGGCAGTGTGATCGCTGCACTGCAATGCCTAGCTGCAGCTCGCTAAAAAAGGCGTTTGTATTTAAAGTGTGTGTGAAAATTGTTATTAATCGTAATCATGTATTGTGTGCGGGGAATGAATGAATAAATGAATGAATGATTTTTTTTTTTTGAAAATAATAAGAAATTAAGTGAAATAAATAATGTATTCCAATATCGTTTGATGGCGATTTGCTTACACGAAACGTGAAATGTTTGTAATTATTTAAATATTTCATTTTCGGCACTTTTGTAGGAGGGCAAAAATATAAATAATCGGCACCATATGAAAATTTAATTGCAACTATTAATTCTGTATTTATTTTACATAATAATGATAATAAAAAGCTTTTAAATTATTTTGGTTTAATAAAAAAAAATTAATAATTTCCAAGAACTCAGTGGAAAAATAGGCTTAAACGTTGATTTCTCAGATCAATTGAGTACTCATAAATAGGCAAGTTTTGATCAGTTATAAACTTTTATTCAATATTTAGTAGTTCGTAGTTCTGATATTTTGTATCAAATATAAGGATATTTTATGAATTCAATAAAAATTCCCTCTTCCCTAATTGTTCTAAATAAATAATTTCGATATAAATATGTTCGCGTGTGATTAATTATCTCTGCTATTTATTTCCATATTTATTTAGGTATTTACCTAATAAATACTTAATCTTTTGCTTATTTATTATTATCGTTTACATTATTTATTCAATATGTTTATGCTTTTCTAATCATTTTAATGAACTACAGAAATAATTAAATCAAAATAAGCATAAATTTTATTTAAATATAATTTATAATAAATAAATTCTTTGGAACTCCATTAAAAATAATAAAATTTAACTGAGCGGCCGAACACAAGAACCTCTAAATAATATAAATAACAACTTAAGTTTGCAAAATTTAAATTAAACAAAAAATATGGCGAGGGGTAAAAATCATGGAGAAAAGAACACATGCAGTGTTTAGATCAACAAACTCAAAGAAACGAAAAATGTAAACGAAAGTTGAAATTCTAAAATCCGGCAAATACGAATATTATTTTCACTACATTAGGGAATTATTGGATTTTAAAAGATTGGGGTATACTGTAATCATAGATCAAACGTGGATTCATTTTATAATGAAGTCATTGATAAATCATGGATTCATTTCATAGATCATTTTATACTGAAAGATTAAACATGTATTCATTTCACTCCGACATCTTAGATCAAACATGGATTCATTTTATTCCGAAATTTTACATCAACCAGGATTCATAGTATCATGTTGAAATCTTAGTTCAAACATGGATTTATTTCATTCTGAAATCTTACATCAAACCTGGATTGATTTCATATTGAAATCTTGCAACAAACCTCAATTCATTTTATATTGAAATCTTCGGTCAAACTTGTATTTATTTCATACTGAAATCTTAGATCAAACATGGATTCATTTCATACCGAAATCTTACATGAAACTTGGATTTATTTCATACTGAAATGATAGATCAAACATGGATTCACTTCATACTGAAATCATAGATCAAACATGGATTCATTTCATACTGAAATCTTAAATCAAACATGGATTCATTTCATACTGAAATCTAACATCAAACATGGATTCATTTCATACTGAAATCTAACATCAAACGTTGATTCATTTCATACTGAATTATTAGATCAATCGTGGATTCATTTCATACTGAAATCTTAAATCAATCGTGGATTCATTTCATACTGAAATCTTAAATCAAACATGGATTCATTTCATACGGAAATCTTAAATCAAACATGGATTCATTTCATACTGAAATCTAACATCAAACATGGATTCATTTCATACTGAAATCTTAAATCAAACATGGATTCATTTCATACTGAAATCTTAAATCAAACATGGATTCATTTCATACTGAAATCTAACATCAAACATGGATTCATTTCATTACAAAATCTTACATCAAACAAGGATTCATATCATGTTGAAATCTTAGTTCAAACATGAATTCATTTCATTCTGAAATCTTAGGCCAAACATGGATTAATTTCATTCTGAAATCTTACATCAAACCTGGATTGATTTCATATTGAAATCTTGCATCAAACCTTAATTCATTTCATATTGAAATATTAGATCAAACATGGATTCATTTCATACCAAAATCTTACATGAAACTTGGATTCATTTCATACTGAAATCTTAAATCAAACGTGGATTCATTTCATACTGAAATCTTAGATAAAACATGGATTCATTTCATACTGAAATCTTAAATCAAACATGAATTCATTTCATACTGAAATCTTAAATCAAACAAGGATTCATTTCATATTGAAATCTAACATCAAACATGGATTCATTTCTTTCCAAAATCTTACATCAAACAAGGATTCATATCATTCTGAAATCTTAGGCCAAACATGGATTAATTTCATTCTGAAATCGTACATCAAACCTGGATTGATTTCATATTGAAATCTTGCAACAAACCTCAATTCATTTTATATTGAAATCTTCGGTCAAACTTGTATTTATTTCATACTGAAATCTTAGTTCAAACATGGATTCATTTCATACCGAAATCTTACTTGAAACTTGGATTTATTTCATACTGAAATCATAGATCAAACATGGATTAATTTCATACTGAAATCTTAAATTAAACGTTGATTCATTTCATAATGAATTATTAGATCAATCGTGGATTCATTTCATACTGAAATCTTAAATTAAACGTTGATTCATTTCATACTGAAATCTTAAATCAAACATGGATTCATTTCATACGGAAATCTTAAATCAAACATGGATTCATTTCATTCTGAAATCTTAAATCAAACATGGATTCATTTCATACGGAAATCTTAAATCAAACATGGATTCATTTCATTCTGAAATCTTACATGCAACTTGGATTTATTTCATACTGAAATCATAGGTCAAACATGGATTAATTTCATACTGAAATCTTAAATTAAACGTTGATTCATTTCATACTGAATTATTAGATCAATCGTGGATTCATTTCATACTGAAATCTTAAATTAAACGTTGATTCATTTCATACTGAATTATTAGATCAATCGTGGATTCATTTCATACTGACATCTTAGATCAAACATGGATTCATTTCATACGGAAATCTTACATGAAACTTGGATTTATTTCATACTGAAATCATAGATCAAACATGGATTAATTTCATACTGAAATCTTAAATTACACGTTGATTCATTTCATACTGAATTATTAGATCAATCGTGGATTCATTTCATACGGAAATCTTAAATCAAACATGGATTCATTTCATACTGAAATCTAACATCAAACATGGATTCATTTCATACTGAAATCTTAAATCAAACATTGATTCATTTCATACTGAAATCTAACATTAAATATGGATTCATTTCATACCGAAATCTTGCATCAAACATGGATTCATTTCATACTGAAATTTAACATTAAATATGGATTCATTTCATACCGAAATCTTGCATCAAATCCGGATTCATTTCATTCGGAAATCTTAGGCCAAACATGGATTAATTTCATTCGGAAATCTTACATCAAATTTGGATTAATTTTATATTAAAATCTTGCACCAAACCTGAATTTATTTCATATTGAAATCTTAGGTCAAACTTGGATTGATTTTATATTAAAGTCTTAGATTGATCGTGGATTCATTTCATATTGAAATCTTAGATCAAACATGGATTTATTTCTTACTGAAATTTTAGATAAAACATGGATTCATTTCATATTGAATCTTAGATCAAAATAAGATTCTTATTTTACTCTACAGAACCCACCAGAAAACTAGTATCACTTCGTAGTTATTTCTACTTCTTTCTTTTTTGTATCACTGTGAAATCTGCCAGTATCCTTTAAGCATCAGTTTTTAACAATCAATATTTTACAATTCCAAAAATCTACCTGCTTCCATACATATGTTACAAACCCTATGAAAAATTCTCTATACCCTTATCAATTAAGGTAGGGAACATTTCAAAACAGATACAATCAATCGCTTAAAATAAAAGCAACTGAAAAAAACATAAACACAATTCTATTGTATGGAAAGTAAAGTTAAAGAAGGAACAAAAATTTATAATAAATTTAATCGATTTTTGTGGTTTGTTTTATAAATTTTACTATTTATTATCTTATCGCTTAAATACAGACAAAAAAAAAAACGCAAGCATATGAAAAACATATGTAGAGGTATAAAAATATTTATTTAACGAAAGAAACAAAAATATCTATAATTTTTACACACTCTCTCGAAACACAAAACAAAAAATTCAACAAATTTCAATATTCAGACACATTTGTAAAACAGAAGTTGCAAGAAAAACATTAAGGAAAATTTTTAAACTAAAATGTTTGTGTTTTTTTTTATAAAAACTTAAATGGAAATTTGTGTTAAACAATAATTAATAGCTGGATAATTAAAATAATAAAATTGTTTTAGCAAAAAAATAATTAAAAGAAATTTCAAAAAACCAAACAAGGCAAGTGTTAACTGCTACGTTTATGGCATAAAATTCAAAAAAATAAAAAAAAAGTATTTCTGATGTTTGCTAAATTGTATAAAGTTGTGAAAAGTAACAGCTTTAATTTATGTAAAAAGTGATTTTAAAGAAAATTCATTAATTAGTGTTAAAATTAAACAAAATATTTCACTTAAAAAAAGTAATAATTTTTATACAAATCTTTGGAATGGGGCTGAATTCAAAATAGTTTTTTTTTTTTCTTTCTTTTTTTATATTACGTTAATGTTATTATTGTGTTGTGAATTTTTCTAGAGAGAGATTTTTTGCGTGTAAAATAACAATTAAAAAATTGTTTTTTTTTTATAAATTTTATTTAGATATATATTTTAGTTTGTTAAATTTTATATATTTATTCAGTCAGTCACTCAGTTGTTGTTTGGTTGTTTTGGTTGTGGTGATGTACAATTGTTGTAAGCGATAGAAGAAACAACACAAAAGTTTGTTATTTAGCACAAGCTCGTATCTAAAATGGTCTGTTTTGTATCTCTATGGATGCCAAGCAAACATAATCACGCCGAAATCACTCATTTACACACACAATGAGTACGTTGAGTACGTACGTTTGGCCGTCCAATTTAACATTTTGAAAATATTGTACATAGACAACATCTAATCGCGTTGCGAATAAAAACATTTACTACACAAAATAATAAAGAAAATCGTTAAAATAAATAAAATCACGAAACGCCAGTGTTAAATTGGTTCAAAAACTATAAAAGTGTGTGTTTTTAAAAGGCAAATCTTACTCATTATAATTATAATGAAGAAATAATTCAAAATTTATAAAAGTGATTCATGTTTTTTATGAAATTTTTTTAAATAATTAAGATTTTAAAAGTGTAGATATTAGAAAAAATATAACTTAACGATGCCTAATCCTTTTGAAAATAATCCTATAATTAAAAAAAGTGTAAATTTGAAAAAGAAATTCATTACAAATGAAGTTTAAAGAAAAATCAAAAAATTTTAATAACAGTATTCTCCTAAGATTCTGTTGTATGTTAGCTCTTAAATAATAATAATTTCAATAGTGTAAACCGAAAAAAATAACTGAAGCAGTGTTTCAAAACTCTTATAAGTAACAGAATTTTAAATGCGTAAATCTGTTTTAAATTATTTAGTATATATTTCGAAGAAAATAAACAAAGTGTTGCAAATTTTAAATGTTTACCAAAAGAATTCAAATATTTATATAAAACAACGTTTAATTAAAAAAGTAAATAACAATTAATTCACTATTATCTTTACATACGGACCCATAAAGGGAATTAACACAACGAAATGGTAAATAATTAAAATTCTATATAAATAATAACACTGTGTTACAAAATTAAACTTTTTTCAAAAATAAAATGTACTAAAGTTAACATAACACATTTTTCTTAATCAAAATATATTTCAGAAATATGAATTTTAAACCTCGATTGGTCCGCAATAGTGTGAAAAAGTCAAAAAATTCATAATCTTTCGCCTTTAACATTGCTATATACAAATTTCAAATGAGATACAAGCAAAGGTTGTATAGAATTAATTTTCAAAATCAAATTAAATATGAGGTTATCAGCGCAAAAGTGGTGTAACCCCAATCTATTTACTTAGGGATATATTCAACTTACACCACTTTTGTTATATTATGCTCAGTACAAAAACGATTTTTTCAGTCCCATCTAATTTTAAATTCCAAAAGATAGCTTACCCCACTTTTGTATTAATAGTTGGTAAAAAAAATAGTGGGTTACACCACTTTTGCGCTGATGACCTCATATATTCTCTTAACCATTCCATTCAGCAGGAATTAAACATATTGAAGTCATTACTTTAAGAATTAATTCGTTATTGAATCTTTCAAGTTTGCTTTAATTCAAATCCATTTGAAAATAGCTTAATAAAATTTGTTGAATGATTAGGGGCCTGATTCAGTAAAATGAAAAGTAATGTTTTGTATGAAAAAAACTCAAAAATTATTTAAAAACTGAGTGATTTTCATACAGTCCTTCTAAATCAGGCCTTACATGATTAATGTGCTGTTTTTCTATAGCGAATGAGCGTTTTGAGTGGACGTTTTACATGTATTTTGTTTTTGTTACAATAACAAAACACATGTTAAATTTCCACTCGAAGTACTCGTTCGCTATTGAAAAACAGCACATAAGTAAATTTGTTTCAATTAATTTTGTAAATGTATTAAAACAAAACCAAAACAAATTGAATAAAGAAAAAATATTTCAATTCAATTCGTATTAGATTTGCATTAACAAAAATTCAAAGGTTGAATGAATTCTGTTAAGAACTAATTCCATTATGAATTAATTCAACAATGAATAAATTCTATTTAAATAAAATCCTTCGAATTAGATTTTTGAAATAAATTTATGGAGTGAATGGCTGACATTTTTTAATTCCGAATTAAGATTTTAGTGTATTAAGCTTAAATAGAATTAATTAATTAATTCAAGCCATGTGTATAAGTGCCACTTTTTTGGCTATCAAATTCCATTTAGTTTTGAACCCTTCTATAATTAAGACTGCCATTCTTCTCTACTTTAAAGTTCCTTTTATGAATGACCAGTATTCTCTTATTGACCGCAATTCTGAACAATTGTTTTTTGTTTTTCAATCGTGCCCCTTCACCTTCGTGAGTATAGTATACCATAAGTTTGTCATTTCGTTTTTAATTTATACAATATAATTTTCCGACCCTATAAAGCCATGTCCGTCTGTCTGTCCGTCTGTTTGTTGAAATCAATTTTCTGAAGACCCCAGATATCTTCGGGATCCAAATCTTCAATAATTCTGTAAGACATGCTTTCGAGAAGTTTCCTATTTAAAATCAGCAAAATCGGTCCACAAATAGCTGAGATATGAGGAAAAAACCAGGACAACCTCGATTTTTGACCTATTTTTGCCCTATATCTGGATTACTAAGGCATTAATATAGACAATAAGGATATCTATTGATAGATATTTCAAAAACCTTTGCAACGCCGTATATAAGACCACAGTAAGTTGGACCTGCAATGGGTCAAAATCGGAAAAAATGTTTTTTAACCTGAATTTTTTATTTCAAAAAAAAATTTAAAAGAAAATTTTTTTTTTTAAATTTAAACAAAAAATTTTTAAATTAAAAAAAAAAAATGTTTAAATAACAATTCGAAAAATTTTTTTTCCAAAAAAAATAAAAAAAAACAACTTTGGAAAAAAAATAAATTTTGTTTACCTAAAAATATTTGATATTTTTATTTTGAAGTATAAATTGGTGAATGGTATATAAGAGTCGGCACAGCCGAATATACCTCTCTTACTTGTTTATATTAAAAATTTCAAATGAGGCAATTGTACTAAGCGACAAACTTTGAAGTTCAGTGATATGCAAAGTATGACACTGCATTAGACTTTATCATCTTTTTGACTGCCAAATGAATTCTTCTACAATTGAAACTGTATTTCTGTATTCTTTAAGTTCCTTTCAATCGTTCCCCTAAAATTTCAAAATCATTCGAACGAATCAAGTCAATATCGGATACTCTGTTCAAAAGTAAAGCGTATCCCAGAGAGAGCGTTCGGCATCGATCGAAACAAATAGTAGTCGGACGGGGTAAGATCTGGACTATAAGGAGGGTGAGGCAAAACTTCCCAACCACTTATTTCTAAATAGTTTTTAACTGGTATTGAAACATCTGGCCTACATCATGTCTGGCCGCCTATTCTGGGCGTTTTTCGGCCAATGCTCGCTTCAAACGAATCAGTTGCATTCGGTACAGGTTCCCTATGATTATCTGGTCAGATTTCTGCAGCTCATAATAGATGGGACCCTTTTGCTTCCACCAATTTCCCTGCTTTTGGATGACTCTCAACGTTATGTTGTCATGAATTTGACAACAATCATCAAGGAGTAATGCCTTCAATTCTTGGTCTTTAAATATTTTTGGCTGGCCTGCGCGTCTTCGTGTCAAAATCAATACTTCTGAACCTCACATACCATTTCTCGCATGTTGAAATATTCACCATAAGCTTTGGTGAGCAATCGGTGTGCTTCGGCGGCATTTTCTTTCAAATTAAAGAAGTAACGCAAAACTTCCCACATATGACGTTTTGTAGGCACAAAAAAACTGTGTTGTTTACACTATAATGTTCAATAACTAAGTGCAAATAAATGACAGATATGTACCCTTCAAAATGACAAATTTCAAAATTATTAAAAACAAAAACGGCGTTCAGAAGATATGCCATCTATTGTATATTTCTCAATACTAAAAAATGTATGTGTTACATTACTTCTAGAATGGAGCATATATTCCAATTTAAAAACAAAAACAAACACAAAAGAAATCAAGGTCAACCTTAAAGTTTTCACATAGAAAAACTACTCGTACTTCAACTTGTTTAAATTATAAAAAATGTCATGAGTGAGTGTATATTTGTCAACATTTTTAGTAGATTGTTACAAATTACCATAAAATTACAAGCAAATGAAAAAATTTTGTAAATTAAATAGAAATTACACATTAACAAAATAATTAGAGCGAAACATGTCGTTTTAATTTTGGAGTTTTACAAAACAATGAAAAACATAAAAAATAAGAACAAACTAAAAAAAAGAGTTTTGCTAACATATAAAATTTAAACAAAACAAAGAAAAACAAACTTAAATATATATAATTTTATTAGCAACGGAAATGCAGGGCTATTTAGAAATAGCCCCACCATAATTAAAAATTGAAACTAAAACAAATCGAAATTAATACTCATATGATTTTAAGGCGAACTATTTTAACAATAAAATGATGTCAGAATTTGTTGGGTTTCGAAATAAATAAAAGATATTAAAAGCAAATACAAACAAAAAAAATGATTTATTAAAATAATAAATTTAAAAAAAAAAATGGTATGTTATATTTTTAAAACAGGAAGAGATAGTGTTTAAAAATTAAACAAAACTATAATTTTCAAGGACTTAATTTAAGATAGTCATTAATTAAAGTCAATAATTTATATATTATTATAATGCAATCTTTTCAACACTGTTAGTATTCAGTAACCGACTGTATTTTTTTTAATAAGCTGCTTTAGTTTTTATTCATTGTACATGCTAAAACTTCTTTAATACATTATCTAAAAAAAGATTCCTTTCCATTCAAATTTTCTATTTCTAATTTTCATTTTGTTTATTCATGTTTTTTTATTGCAACTAGTCAGCCATTCATTATCTCGAACATACATCTTAATAAAAAGAAACGCATTAAATTAAATAAAAACCCAATTTTTATTAAAAGTTTCTTTATTATTTTTAACTATGACAACAGTTTGTACGAGTACGTACCAAAAAATTTAAAAAAACACTGCAGTTTTCAAAAAAAAAACAAAACGGAAATAATTTATTTTACGAAAATATTTATGGTTACAAACTTACAGCAAACAGCAACAAGAAAATCAGCTAAACAAAAAAAAAAGTTGAAACATTAATTTGCTAAAATGTTTAAAAAGTAGAAAAAATATTGTAACTAAACAAACATTTAAGATTAAAATCTTTGGTATAGTAATAAAAGGAAAAATAAAATAAAATAATGTAATATAACCTAAAAATCTACACTAAGCGAAAATTTTGATAAAGAAATTTAAATAACGAAATCTGGAAATGAAAATCCGCGTAGTAAAATAAGAGTTTGAATGACAAAATGTCTAAAATATAAATTTGATATAAAAAAAGAAAATAATTGTCCCTGTTGGAATCTAACTCACTCATTACCATATATGCTTAATTTTTATAAACAATTAAAAAAGTTTCAATTGTCTCTCTTTATGGTACCTTAATACCTACAAATTTCATGTTTGCAGCTCAATTTTTATCGAAATTTCTAAAAGTACCATTAGAACAGCGAAAAAGCACCATTTGTTCTCCATTTATGGTACCTTCATACCTTTAAGCACCCTATCATTGATGCTCACTTCACTCACAGTTAAGTTAAATAATTTTAAATATTAAAAAAGTACCATTAGAAGAAAATGTACCAATTTCCCTTTAACCTCTTGAAAACTCGACAAGTTTGAAATTTCAAAATACTTTAAATTAGGTGGGACTTTTTGTGACACAAATATGTCTCAAACGATTCAAAACTTTATTTATTTGCTCAAGAAAAACCATTCTGTTTACCCGAGTTTACTCGAGTTACAAAAACATGCTGTTAGTTAATTTTTACACGACTTAAGGCATACATTTTTAAAATTTTATGAAAATTGACTTAATAATTTTAAATAAAATGTATTTTCCCGTTTTCATCGCTTTTTGGTACTTTGTTCCCCATTTGAGTTCATTAAACAGTTTATTCAAATAAATTTCAGTATCGTATTCAGTATCTTTAGGTAAACAAAATTAAAAAAAAAATTTCAATTTTTTTTTTTTAGTTTTTTTTCCAAATATTTTTTTTTAATTTTTTAAAATTTTTTTTTAATTTTTATCAAATTTTTTAAATTTATTAATGAAAAAAAAAATTTTTTGGTGAAAAAAAAAAACTTGTTAAAAAATATTTTTACCGATTTTGACCCATTGTAGGTCCAACTTACTATAACCTTATATACATCGTTGCAATGGACTTTGCAATATCTATCATTAGATATCCATATTGTCTATATTAATTACTAAGTAAGCCAGATATAGATCAAAAATAGGCCAAAAATCTCAGCCACTTGTGGGCCGATTTTCTAGATTAAATAGCAAACGAGCCGGGAGAATTCCCGATATATTGTTTGTAAGTTATTTGGGGGCTACGGAAAGTTGATTTCAACATACAGGCGGACATGGCTATATCGACTCCGCTATAATCCAGATTATATATTTATTGTAAGGTCGCAAATGAAAAATGTAGAAATGACAAACCCTTGCCACTCATGGTGAAGGGTATAATAAAGTACTTCCCGTTTTTACTCCTTTTTTTTGGTACTTATTCCCTCCTTTGAGATCATAAACATTTTATTCACAATAAAATATTTACATGTCTTTAATAAATTTGTGAATTTATAGAAAAAAAATTATAAAAAAATACTACAAATAAATTTCCCGTTTTATAGAGAAACATAGAGCGGAAACTAGAAAAAAAACTGAAACAAAAAAATGACTCAAAATAATCACACATACGAGTGTTGTTTTTGTTTTCACATAGTTTTTTCTACTAATAAATTCTCACCACTTAGGTTTTTTACAATAGAGTTAGGTTTTTGACAGTAGAGTTTCCGCTCTATGTCTATTCTCTATGATTTCAGTATCGTAGTTCACGATAAAATATTTACATGTCTATGTCCATGAGCATATTTTATGAAAAAAGTACCAAAAATAAATACAATTTTCAAAAAGTACCAAATTCTTATTTTTTTTTTTTGATTAGTAAATATAATTTCAAATTTATTTCTATGTTTAATGGTTTTAAAGATACAATAAAGGTGCAATAAAGGTACCAAAATATATTTTTTACGCTTTTTCTCAACAGGTTCGAATATAAAAAAAATACTAAATACTTGTGGATGAAGATGCATTTTAAATGGTATTATTAGTATTTATATTAGTTTAAAATTTATAAGGTTATCAAATTTACCCTTTTTTATCCCCTAAACATTCCCACAAATCCCTTCATAGAGCATCTATACGCCGAAAGGGGAACATATAGTCCAAATTCCATGACCATAGCTTAAGGCTGTGCGATAATCAGTCAGTCACTCAGTATTGACAGCAAGACATAATGACAACATGTCTACTTGTAATAATGAAAATATATCTAATTACAACATGACATCATGTCAGGGAATTTACGTCATAATGACAACATGTCATAGTGACAATATGTTACAATGACAATAAGTCACAATGACAATATTTCACAATGACAACAAGTCATAATGACAACATGGCAAATTTGCACAAATTGCTTTTTAGAGCATCTTTACGGCGAGAGGGGAACCTATAGTCCAAATTTCATGAATGTAGCTTCAGGCATTAGGCTGTGGATTGATGAATCAGCCAGTCCTCAGTGTAGATTTACAGCAAGTCATAATAACAACAAGTCTCTAAATACCAAAAAAAAATATAAGGACTAAATGTCAAACCAACTGTCACTATATATATTTTCTCAAAGTTGTAATAAATAAATAACTTAAGTTATTAATTATATCAATTTAATATAAAACACTTCCAATAAATACAAACTACAAGAAAGAGAAATCTCCAACACATAATTTTTCAAATAAAATTCAAAATTTATTAATGTGACAAATCAATTTACTCACTCACATCCACCTAATAACTCTATTTCTCCCGGTGCAAAATTGCAAACACCCATATTTTTGTTTGAATAAAAAGAGCAGTGAGAAAAAGTTACTTCAGATAGAAAAAAAAAACTATGTTTGAATTTTATTTGCTGTTTTTTCCATTGTATTTAACATTAAAAACAAGATTGGGCGTTTGTGATAATTAATGACAATTATTACAAACTTCAAACTCTAACTCCAAGATAACGACGTCAACCAGCGACGAACAAAAAACAACAAGAAAAATACTAGAAATAAAGTCAAATCAAGTAAAAATGCAAACACGGGCAGTCACAGACAGATGTACGGACGGACGGAGGGACATAGAGACAGACAGACAAACACATTTGGTCAGAAGCAACTTAAGTTTAGCCAATTAACGCAAAACATAAACGACATAAAACATGGTACATACTTTATTTGTTGTTTTTATTTTAGTATTTTTTTTTCTATTTGTTAAAAAAAGAAAAACATTAAAGACATTGACGACAAAAAAAAAATTAACAGAGAAGAAAAAAAAAACTGAACTAAACTCAATTAACTACAATTTAAGCTTAAACTTGGTGCGACAAAAAGTTATAGTTAGAAAAACACACTAACAAATACACATTCTCATAGCTCAGCTAATAGATTAAGATACACTCGCTCCCAGATAGGTACATAAACTTACACCACATACGCGCGTTATAAAGTGAAAACCGGAAAACGTGGAGACACAATTGTAGAAATTTCAACCAATAAGAAAATGGAAATGGAATGGAAATACTAATGCTTGGAAAATATAGAGCAATTTAAGGAAAGAGATTTCAGAAAGATTTTGGAAACATTGTTCTGAGAATACTAGATCTCTGAACTGACTGAAAAGTATATAATTTGTTTAAACTATCATAATATATTAGGACATTATGACAATATGACCTAATAGCAGACCGTTTGAATCCCCCAAATATATTTAAGAAACTCTTATTTTGATTACTTGACTTGTTGGTAACATTTTAAATGGGCCATCTGACATGGCTTGAGTTTATTATGACATCGTTTGTATGATCTCTATGATCTCTCTTCACGAGGTCTCTTATCAGTCATATTGTCCTAATATATTTCGACTCGGCAGCTCGGCTTATTTTTTGTTTAGGACATTATGACTATATGACATGATAAGAGAAGAGACCTTGTGAATTGACCAAATATATTACAAAATTATAACAAAAATGTTAATACAAAATTTCTCACAACAACTTTGTTATTGTTCTAAAGTTCCGACTTGTTATTAAAACCATTTCTAGAGTCCACCTAAATGTCTTTACAACTTCATAAGTGCACTTGAAAAATTTCTGGAAAACGTAATATTATGTACCTTCTATAAACACTCTATAGTAGCAATTCTAAAAGTGAACTCTCCATTAAATAAAAACCCTTATCAGTCTGTTTAAATATGATTGCAGTCGCAAACAACTCCAGAAATCTTACTCATACGTGCTTTATGTAACGTTCGCAAAATTGTTTTTATTAAATATCGTTTTATCGATTGATTAATTGTTATTATTTGCAAAAAAAAAAATAATAATAATAAAGAAGAACACGCAAATGAGGTCATTTTATTTAGCCAAAATGCCGCACTAGTCAAATTCATAAACTAAAGACGACCGACCCCCCTCTAAAGAAAACACAATCACTCAAAATATAAAAAAAGACGAGCGTCAAAAATAGCAAATTAAATATTTAATAATTAAAATTTGTTATTATCTTTAGTATGGCATAAAAATACAAACAAAACGCTATAAAAAGAAAGTGCTAAATTTAAATACATAAAGAACATTTAACAAATTCAGCCTCATTCTAGAAAATATGAGTGAAATACCAATTTTAAATGTTTGTTTAAAATAGATAAGAATAATAAATATAATCATTATTCCCCTTACGAAGCCAGTACCCATTCAATATCAATGACTTTTACTTGAAATTGTCACGCTCGGAACTAGTTCCTCGAATGTTTTTATTCGAAATTTTTACAATTTGAACTAGTTCGAGAAGCAGTTAATGAAATTTAGTGGTTTCATCATTAGCTTACAATATTATTTTCCTTAATGGTATTTTTTATTATTTATTAATCAATTTTGAACTCAGTCCGCATTGTACCTAAATAAGCTCATTGTAATTTAGTATCGTTTAATTTATTTAAAGGAAACTGCCCTTTTTATCCCTTCTACATCAATGACTTAAATGCCGTTTTTATATAAGGATATTCCAAATTACAGAAGAATCAGTTCAGCGTCTTCAATTAATTGTAATTTGCAAAAGAGTCGAAATCACGGCTGACATAAATAAATATATGTTCAAAATTTTAGACAAATCGGATAATTTCGCATACCGTAGGGGGAAAGTAACTTACATACAACTTGTCACGTGACTAGTTTCATAGTTTTAGGGAAGGGTTTTAACACTTTAAATGAAAGAGACTTAAATTATCGATGTTCTAGGAGAGGGTAAATTGATACCTTTTAGGCGCCCTGTGACAGGTCAAGCAACTAACCCAAATCGGATTACGAAACTCAATAAATCGATTAATTTTCAACAAGCTTGATTCCTTTGAATTAGTTCAATGCAGTCTTTGTACACTAATATCTTAATTCAAAATTATCTAACAGCTTCATTCAAAGGCATCTATTTTAAAAGAATTTATTCATGACTGAATTATTTAACAATGGAATTAATTCTGAATAAATTGCATTCAATCTTTGAAAATTTTGTTAATTCAAATCTAATCAAAACTGAATAAAAGTGTCTTACATTTCTTTTTTATCTTTTACAAAACGAATGAATAAAAATAATTTTCTAAATATAATTTGTTATATTTGGGAATTAAAGAAAAATTTTGTAATTTAGAAAATTGTATCAAGCTATTTTGTGATGTAATATAGTTCTAGAATGCATAAATAATGCCATTACTCGTTCTAGTTTGTCGTGGAGACCAATGATTTCTGTTTGAAATTGTTAACTTAGGAACATGTTTTACGGAATCGATGCGAAACAAATCAATTATTTTAGCTTGAAGTCCTTCTTAAGAACGTCAATTTTTTTGTTTGAAGTTTTCACACTTGGAACTAGTTCCGAGTAGCAGATAATTTGTTTCAGTGTTTTTTTGTTTGAAATTTTCATCTTCACCATTACTTGGAACGGTTCTAGAACCAGTTTTATAATCAATGATTTTTGCTTGCTGGGAACTAGTTCTACAGAAGCGCCACATAACATACACCCCTTCTTAAGAACGGTTCACCAATGTTTTTTGTTCGAAATTTTCACACTTGCCACTAGTTTCGAGAATTAGTTAATGAAATTTTATTGTTATATGACACATATAGTTTGAACGATTAATATTTACTAGAAAATGTTTTGATAACCGATACCTGAATCGATATAAATATTAGTTTTTTTAACATATCCTAGATTAATTCATTACAAATCCGATTACATCTATAAGTTGCTTCATCAAAGGTTCGAATGAATTTTTTTAAATCAATTTTCATAATCAAATTAAATTTATCTCTTAACCATTTCCTTTAAAAATTATTTACTTTTAATTCATAGGCATAATTCCTTAATACTTCAAACGTATTGAATTCATTCCTGTGAGAATTCATTCTTTATAGAATTAATTCCTTATTGAATCCATCAGGTTTTCTTTCATTCAAATCAATTACAATATTCAAAGGTTGAATGAATTTTATTATAAATTAATTCAACAATGAATGAATTATATTCAAATAAAAGCCTTTGAATAAAGCTTAAGAAATTGATTTAGGAATGGTTTTATGGAAGGAATTTTTTAAATGTTTAATTCTGAATTAAGATTTTAGTGAATTAAGCTTAAATTATTATTATTGATATTCGTATTTAAAGAATATTATTTTATCCTGCATTTTTCAATTTGAATTGATTGACAAATAAATTAACATTTTTTTCCCAGATAAAATTAAAATTTGTTTATTGGTCTCATGAAGCTCTATCGGCACTAGTTTAAATTATATAAAAATAAGTGAATACCAAACTAAATCTAAATAACTAGTTCCTATAAAGCTCTATACAATTGCTTAAGAAACACATTAATGTTTCACAGAACGGGTTTTAGAAGTGGTTGCGATATCACTAGTTCAATGGATTTAATAAAAGAAGCTGAAGTGGTTCTGGTTAATGAAAAATGTATTATTTTGTTTCATATTGGTTTAAAATTTGGTATCTGGGATAAAATAAGAAATTAATACATACTACTAATAGTGAATTCTTAACTAAATGAATTCATGAATTTAAGAACTAAGAAATTTTAATTAATTCGTAATGAATTATTTAATGGAATTTTTAAGAAATCAAATTTAAAATTTTATTTTTTCGAACCTCTGCCTTAACAACAGCCATTTTAAGAGACCATAATTTATTAAAAATTAGTTTGAAAGAACTTATAATAATAATAAATTAATCACATTTCTATGTCGATGATAAGATTAATATTTAATACTGTTTATAAACAACGGTCTAAATTTAGGAAATATTTGACATTCTTTTTAAACAAACTTATAATAAATTTAACAAATTTCCATAAAATAGATAAGAAATAACTAGTTTCTATGTGTTTTATTAAAATCATGGTGTAATAACACCTAAAACTTCAACATTACTACTCCGCTTCAAAATTTTAAGCTTATTAGTGTCCCGAATTTCAACCTTCAAGGACTTTGGGGAACTTCAGAAAGCTATGAAAAGAGGCAAACATATAGGAAATTTCAAAATACAATAAATTTTTAATCAAACTGATGTAAATATTAATAAATACCTCTTTTATCAAAACGATTTTAATAAAGTCTTTTCAGTCACTTTTTAAACAATTTCTAGATCATGTCCTGTTCCAGATTACTGGAATAGGGCAATTCTCATTTAATTTTTTTTTTTCAAATTGCCTATCAGTGTATGCGCTCCTATATCTATCGAGTACCTACTACACTTGTATACAAACATGTGTAGGATTTAAATTTCACACCCCTTAATGTCTGCCACAAGTACTACCAGTCCGACTACTCTTCTCTACTATAGCATGTATAGAACACACTGCTCACGACACAATGATGTATTACGGCGACGATAAAAATGATGAGTTTTTTTTTACCCGACATTCTGAAGTGGGATAAGAGACACTTTATTGTGGTATACAAAATATATACAACAATTTCATGATAAAATTACGTGTGAGAGTACACTGTGGTTAGGTTCAGTTAGTTAGTACATTCATTTATTTGTACATAGTATATTCTTATGAACGTGTTATCTGGACAGACAACCTTTTCTTAACGCTTTTGTGTTTCTGTTTTTCCCCGTAAAAACAAATAACCCAAAATATAATAACTCAAATAAGAAGCACTTGGTTTGGATGTACGGACGAGTATGCACTCGTAGAATCTTTTTGAAATGAGCGTGTTGTATTTTATTGTGTAGGAAAAGCAAAAGAAACAAAGAAATTCAAATATATATATGCAAACATACTAAGATAAGAGACAATGTTTAAATAATACAAATAAACACTGAGAAAGAGTAGCAATTTTTTTCACTCACTCAATCACAATTTGGTTCCTCTTTAGTTTTCCTATAAAAAAAAAAAAACAAAATAAATATTTGCAAAAAATTTAAATTAATAATACAAATTTAGTGTTTGTACACTACATTTCAATGGTAGATATAATAGATTTTTCAAAAGAAGATGTAACAACTATATTCAAAATCTAAAGAATAAATTTTAAAGATATCGAAATAATTTTTATAAAATACTTGTAAAAGTGAGTGATATAATTCACTATTTTTGCTATGTAATTAGAGGTCCTAAAATATTCACAAAAAATTATCCAACAGTTCTTGATTTTCTAATAAGATCGTTATCCTTTAATATATTTACATATCAGGGCTGTATTTGCAATTTAGATGCCTATATTGCACAACTCTGTTAAAGCAATTATTTAGGGTTGTTATTTTTAGTACTACATAACAAAATCTTTACACTTAAAAAATAGTTTTTTCTTTTAAATTAAAAAAAAACTTAAAATTCGAATTCAATATCAGATAAAAATAAGTTTGAATAATTATAACATTTTCAATTTTTGCAACAGAGTTTTTATTTTAATAGTATACCTACAAATTTTGCAAATTTAAAAAAAAATAATCTTTTTTATTAAAATACATCCAAAAAATATTAGTTTTTAAATAAATACCATACAATTTTTTCACTAGTTCTAGAACGACTATAACCAGAATCGCTTCCACTTCATTCTTAAGTTCTATAGGAACTAGTTATTTAGAACTAGTTACTAACTAGTTACTTTTTCTATATAAAATAAAAACTAGTTCCGAATGAACTAGTTTTTTTTTATAAAACAAAATCTTTAAGATTTAGAAAAAACAAAAGTAATTTTAATAATTTTTATAACCAAATTCTAAATGTTCGAAGTCAATATAAAATAATATTAAGTTTTAATAAATTTAAAATTTATTTTTTTAAAAAAGTCTGCAAATTTAAACAAAAATTGGTTTTTTAATAAATATCCAATATTTTTATCAAATTTTCCAAAATTACTATAACCAGAACAACTTCAGATTCTTTGATAACATCCATAGAACTAGTGATATTACAACCACTTCTGCTGTGGAACATTATTGTGGTTTTTAGATCTTCTTGGAACCAATTAAGAAACTTTTAAGTTTTTTTTTATAGAAATATTAAAATTTATTTGTCAAATAATTCAAATTTAAAAATCCTATATAAAATAAAATAATTTAATTGCGAAAAT
Organism: Calliphora vicina; assembly: GCF_958450345.1. NCBI lineage: Eukaryota > Metazoa > Arthropoda > Insecta > Diptera > Calliphoridae > Calliphora > Calliphora vicina. Next base: position 32,984,017 of record NC_088782.1, on the reverse strand, counting down.
CAATAATAAAATGGAATTGAATTATTTAATTTAAGCTTAATTAGCGAAAATCAATTCCTTCCATAAAATTCCCAACAAAACAAATTCTTTAATTTTATTCAAAGGCTTTTAATTGTATAGAATTCATTAATTGTTGAATTAAATCATAATCAAATTCAGTCAAGCTTTGTTAATTCAAATCTAATACAAATCAAATGAAAATATTTTTTCTTCATGTAATTTTTTGTTTTGCATTTACAAACTGAATTGATTTAAATTAAAGATAACTTGAATGATTCAATAAAGAATTCATTGTATAAATAATGAATTCGTAAAGGAATGAATTCAATACGTTCAAAGAATTAATTCTTTCGAATCGAATGCCAAATATAAATTAAAAACTCTCATGTTCGAATAAGTATTCGCATACTGACGAATGCGAGAATTAGCCCCCTGGCTATATTCATTTCCAAAATACGAACATTAAAAAATTTAAAGAATTTTTATTTACAGTTAATTCAGCTTGAAGTCACTTTTATTGATTTAATAACAACTTTAAATTTGTTACTAAATATTAAAAGATTTTTTTAATTTATAAATTTCATTAGATTTTGAACAGAATCAAAGTAAATATTAATTTTTACATTAAATATAATGCGGCCTAGTTTAATTTTACTTATTTTCATTGAAATTTATGTGTTTTCAAATTTCTTTTACTTCAGTAAATCACTTACAACTCTGTGTTTACGTCTACCTGATCCTTTTTCAACCATTTATCTCCTTTTACCCACTCTATCTCTCTCTCTCTACAACAACAAAATCCAAAAATAGGGTATTCGTTTTGTTCGGTTATTGAGTGACCACTTTGTTTTCCTTTTTCTCTCTCTTTGTTTTTCTTTTTTCTTAAGCGTGTATGTGTGTATTTGTGTATTTTTCTTTTATTTTTTTTATCTTTATTTTATTAATTACTAATTTTACGCTCGCTCACCACTCATTCTCTCAATTGTTTTTTATATTCATATATATTTTTTTCTGTCTCTCTCATTAGGGTAAAGTATCGCATGAATCCATCAAACAGTTGGTACTTGAAGCAGAGCATTTAGTACGTGACGAAGCTTTGAAAACACCAACCAAACAAAAGCATTCCAGTAGTAACAACAATAATAATAATAACAGTGCCGGCGGCGGTAATATAGTGCAAATTTCCACAACCGTAAAAAAACGTGAAGTTTTAATGCCGGGTCCCATAAAAAGAGTACAAGTAAGTAAAAGATAAATACTTATTAAAAAATAAATTCACGTAACAATATTTTTCTTTTTAATTTACCAAAGGAGTGGCTGGAACATCAGCCCTCGACACCCGTGCAAATGCAGAAATCTTCAACAGCATCAAATCATCATCACTCTAATGATGATCATCATCGTCAGTTATCACCCGCAAGTGCTGGTCCCAGTCCAACACGCACCGATGATTGTGAGGCCTCCGGTGAAGCCTCAGAAACTGATTCTATACCCCAGCATTGTTCCGATACATCGGAGGTATCCGATTCCATAGCGACTTGCATGCAAACCAGTACAAATTCTTATGGAAATTCCACAGAACGTATTGGTGGTTCAGCTGAACCCATTGTCAATGCTGCTACCAGTAATCAAAGTCTAAATGTTAAGGTGGTGAAACGTCAACAGAACAGACGTAAATCGGAAAGACCCTGGTCGGTGTCCTGTCTCTCACAACTAACCACCGATGCCAATCAAGTGGCGGCCAAAGTTAATACCATTAGCAATGTACAATCTGGTTTAGCTTCACACTCGATTAGTGAATCAGCTTTAGATTCCCTATCG